>NC_038243.2:42403995-42703995 GCF_000004515.6 Glycine max | reverse complement strand
GAATACATTTGCCTTGAAAGATATACGAGGGCATGGTCACGTAGCAAAGATTGTTTTATTCGTCTCTCAAGTCTATCTACTCTTGGCCACATCTGTAGGCAGATCTTATATTTTTGTTTACATGTAAGCGGCAGAATATTTCTCTCGTAATAAACTTTGGGATTATATCTCTATCTGTATCAGGCATAGCCTGCCATAGGTTGAGTTCTAAATATTTACTTATATGTAGTGTATGAATATTGTATCACTCTGTTTGCATGTGGTCCAATCACCAAGGTATACAACTTCTTTTTTTTCTAATGAGAATATATAATGCTTTGTTTTTATTATAAGGAGGCCAAAAAAAGCCTTAATGGGAATAATGCTAATAAAGTTAATGGTGAGGCTACCTGAAGATCACTCGATCCGTCCCCCACCCTCTCTTTGTAAAGTGGAGTTTGATCCACGTAAATAGGTTGACTACTACAAAGGAAATCAGTTCAGCTAACTCATGTGAGCCTAATAACACTACTCTTTATTATTTTATTTGGTGAAATGTGTAATTATATATTACTTATTAATTTTATGTCTATTGTCTATCTTTATTCTTCTATTTTTTTTACAGCATCTTTATTCTAATTTTAAAATTTATTAAACATGAAACATTTCATCATGTTCTAATCCATGCTACCTAAGCATCTCTATCTTTTATTTGGACCGACCTAATATATATATGTACGATACAACTAGCATATTTGAACAATCTACTTATATAATTAATTAATGATTTTCCTTAAGGTCAGTTTCGTTCAAAGAAAAAAAAAAGAGAGGATTTTAATGGAATTTTTTTATTTAGTTTGTAAGGAAATGAGAGAAAGTAAAATAAAAACCCCATAAAATCTCTTATACATGTGAAACAATTAACCTCAAACTAAAGATTATTTATTCAATACAATTCATAAATTAATTTTAAGCATTTTTCTGTTCGTTCACCTCCAATATTGAGCCTGGGCAAGAGGAAGCAAACACTAGAGGAGAAGAGAAACATTTTGAATACTCTTAGTTTTTCTCCTCTCTCTCCAACTTTTTCTTAAATACCAGCTGCTTCAAAATTAGTATAGTACGCATATTAGCTTGCCTTGGAGTAAAGTTCAATTCGTTGTTTTCACCGTCTGTTCTCTCTTCTTTAATTTATTCATCTATTTGGTCAGCAACCATTGTATATATATATATATATGATACCGAAAAACATATACGACTATACGTACGAGTTGCTGGCTTTGTTTTAGTAGTAGTTGCCAGCTTTGGCTTGGTGCATGATCATCTTTATTATTGGGTTGGGCAGATTAAGGTTTAACTCTTACCACAGCATGAGGTCGGTCTTTTCGGACAAATAATTCAGTCTGTGGTGTTTGTCTTTTTGTTCGGCACATGCACGTAACAGTGACAGAAAATGACATGATTTAGGGGACCTTGATGCTGCTTCCATCTATAGAATTCGAATGTCTTGTGCGTCTTCTTGCATTGGCCCCATAATTCATGATGAGACCTTCTCACCTTCATTCAGCCTTTTTCTACTCCCCACCCTCCCATGTCTTGGCACTTGGTGCAAAATGTATGTTGTGCTCTCTTCAACCCGTACTCTTCTACAAATTGGGACTCATCTATGATAAATTAATGTGGTTGAGAATATTGGTTGGTAGATTCATTTGCAATGATCACATAGATTTGTAATCAAATTATGCTCCTCGTTTCTAGAATAATTATATATGAGTAGGTATACGTACCAAGAAAAAGGGTATCTCTCGTTGTATAATCCGAATACCAATATGCCAATTTAGGTATGCATTTTGACTTTTGTATTAATTTTCTAAAAACTTAATTCCAATTGCTTCTATCCTAAAGAGAATGAGTGTAATCCAAATATTTAGAAAATAAAAAGTTGTGCAATATCAATGTCAATTTAACTAGGTTGCATTTTGACTTTTGTAATTTTCTATAAAAACTTCCAATTTCTTCTCTTCTCTCCTAAAGAAAATGAGTATAAAACAGCTAGCTAGCTAGCGAATTAGGCTCTCCCAAATATTTCCGTTTTCACACCTGGCAAGAAAGAGCCAGCTAGTTGAATAGTGGACATAGAGCAGCCGTCAAACCCAGGAAAAAAGTATTCATTTGCAAAATAATGTTCAGAATGGAAGATGTAGATTTTAGCTAATAATAGCTGTAATAATAGTAACGTTTGGCAAAATCTTGAATGCCTATATGTCCCTTAAAAAACTATAAGAATCCTTGGATTACATGGCTCCCATTAACTTTATCATTACCACACAAAAAAACAAAAATACACCATATGACAGGAATTGCCAATTGATAGGATATATTTGGTTATTAGTGTTCATACGTGCGTTCAAAAGGACTCATATATATCTTATTAGACTATACCTACACCTGTGTGATGACTTTAGATAGTGCCCATATCCTTAAAATCAATGAGTAATTATATACTTAGATTTACACTTGTTACTAAGATTTTAATTAAATATAATACACTCTATTTCTAATGTATTATTTTTAATAAATAAGTACGTACAATATAAATTTTATTTTAAGACTTATATTAATTACAATAAATTAAAAAAAATAGTTAAAAGTATAATATTTAACTTAATTATAAAATATCTAAAATTATTTCAGATACCAATTATTAATAGAATATAATAAATATATAATTGTAGAATTATACGAGTACAAGACAAATAAGTACTATCCAGAACCTAGATCTATCCTTAAAAAAATAATCTAGCTAGAACCTAGATCTATATATATACATGCATGCATATTAAAAAACCTTTTTTTGTGTGCTAATTATTCAGATTCAAACTCATTTAATAGATAAAAACTACTTATTATATGTATATATAAGTTTCATTCATGTTAAAAATTCCACTCTATTATTTCTTTTGACATAAAATTATTTATTAATTTATGTTATAAAATTTATTTAACTCTTAATTTTTTTTGAATGATTAAAAATAGGAAGGTAGAAAAAAAACTGCTCATTTATACAAGGGAAAGAAAGAGTGGAGAAAAGTAAATAAATTATATTGAAAACATTTTTAAAGTTTAAAAATAAATAATTTTAATCTCAAATGATTGATTTCTTTACTCGAATATATTTTTAAAATAAAATTATTTTTTATTTTTTTATACTATAAAATTATTTGTTTTTTAAAATAACTAAAGCAAGAAAAAAAACTCTTCTTCTCCTACTTTCATGGTTCTTAGGGGTGTTTAAAGTGACATACAAACTCCTCTAAAGGAAATACTCATTTTAAAAATTAAAATAAGTAATATAAGTTGTTAAAAAAAACCATCCTTGATATTACATGTATGAACATAACAAACCATAAATAGGTTAAAATATCGATCAATTGTTAATTTATTTTTTCATTAATGAATTATTTACTTTACTCTTTCTTTCTTTAAAGAAGTTAAATATGTTTCCTTTTTCAAATAAATAATGCAAGTGTAATATTTTTTATCCCCAACGTAGCTCTTATTTTCCATATTTTCTTGCCCTCTATTTTCATTAATTCAGAGCTTGAAATTTCGAACAACTATCACAGTATTCAATTCCAGACTTGATTTCATGCTAAATCTTTCATAATTTACAGAGTATATCAATATTTTGATTATTAATAAAATTATATATGTGCCTTGCATTAAAAAAAACCAATGATTTAACAAAGACATTAGAATATAGCTGCTCAAGTCACTACCCCACATGGGCAATCATTGGCAGCAAATATATACAATTTTTTAATTTCCTAATTCTTACCTTTTGTCTTTTGGTGCGGTACTCTAAAAGCCTATCAACAATAGCTGCGTGGAATTGAGTCATGAACGAGAAAATAGTAAGATTAACTTCCCATAAAGGAAATTACTATGTGCTTGTTTATGTTTGAGTAAACATTGGGACGAAACTTAAAAATTACATTTGCAAACAAATTACGACTCTTGTTTCGTAGTGGGGAGAAGGAGAAAAAGGATTAGAGTGATAAGAAAATCTTGAGTTTGAATTCCTTATTAACATAACATTAAGTTATATAAATTCCTTATAATAAACTTAAATTTAAATCATAAAATGTAATTAACATTTATATTCAAATTAATTTCAAAATTAAATACTGTTAAATTGTATATTACAATAAAGATGATTTATTATGAATATTAGTAAAAAAAACACTTCATTCCTGTCATGACACATATAGAATATAATCTTATATAAATCAAAACAATTTTTTTATGTAATTATATAATTTTTTGGGTTATCTTGTTTTAGGTGCCCAATATCTATCGAATTGATGATTAATTTTAGTCACAAAACTTAATTAATTATTTTTAATTTTATCTTCTTTTTCAGCTATTTTATTTATTCATAAGACTCCATCCTAGATTTTGTTGAAAAAATCTAAGTCTATTTCCACCATAATAAACTTAACGTTGGTGATGTAATTTTATAATTATGAATAAGTTTTAATTTCAATTATCTATTTATAATAATGATGTTCTGAAGATGAAAAATATATTCGTCATATAAAAAAAAGCATGTGTACATGTCATAGAAGAAAAGACCATTAATCCTCTCCTTTTCTGTCATTTACATGATTAATGCTTATAATATTCACTAACTTGCATAAAGCTGTCCTTGTCCTTCTCTTCACCTTGCTTCTGGTTCCTCTCCTTCAATATTCTTTCTCTGCCCCTGTAACTTTTTTTTTTTTTGGTTCTTTCTTGGTGCTTGGGCACTAGCTCTGCTTATTCTATCCCTTGCACTGTGCTGTCAGAAGTTTTGACCAAAGAACATGCTAGTACGTATGTTTCTCTTATTGATTTTGTTATGAAATTCTTGGGCTTATTGTCTTATATTGCTTTTGGATTGATAACAGCGAAGGAAGATTGTTTTATAATTTTAAATCTTTGGTCGGATTTTAAATGGTTGAATTAGTGTACATGTATCCCATTGGGCTACGTGTTTGATTCCATTTGGATTTGGACCCTTTGGTCTTGCTCCTTTCAGATGCAACGGTAGTTGCGGTCCATGGTAGGCTTCAATGGAAATATTTTTTTATGATCTGTAAAACTTGCAAACTTTGCATTTCAATCATCAAATGCAATGCACAACAGTTCTTCTGTTCTGAGTCTTTCTCAATTGTTTTCAATTTATTAACACATAGTATTGCATACATCGTTATTAATGGAGATGAGTCTTCTGCTTTGATTATTGACTTATTGTCTTTGGTATGAAATTCTTCACTTTCAGTCTTTCTGTTTACTAAGGTAGTTGTGCATTCCTATTGGAAATGCTTATGAGTAAAGGGAAGTGAATTATTTGTTCACGGAAGAAGATTCTTTTATCTCTATCTTTCTTGAATCAATCTTGGGCATAATTAATTTGTTGGATGACTTGTGAGAATCAATGTTTTGATTTCCCTCCCTAAATAATTGTTCAGGTGGCATTTCTCTTGCTGTTGGCGTTGAGCAATGAAGTCAGAGTTAATGGTGATGGCAGTGGTAGACAATGTGAGATTAATCCAGCACTAAAGCCAAGACCACACACTGTCTCCATCTTGGAGTTTGGTGCGGTTGGGGATGGTAAAACATTGAACACTATGGCATTCCAGAATGCCATTTTCTATCTCAAGTCGTTTGCTGACAAGGGTGGTGCTCAGTTATATGTGCCACCGGGAACATGGTTGACTCAAAGTTTCAATCTTACTAGCCATCTCACACTTTTCTTGGAAAAAGGTGCTGTAATTCTTGGATCTCAGGTATTTCACCTTTGGCCTTTTCTTTTACTGACTTTTGATCATTGTCCTTTTACTGAGGAAAGCACATGTAACATATTCCAGTCTGGGGTTACTCTTACTGACAAGTGGTTTTTCTTATTCTTGGCCTTTTACTTTGATAGGATCCATTTCACTGGGAAGTTGTTGATCCATTACCTTCTTATGGCCGAGGAGTTGAAGTTCCTGGGGGAAGATATCAGAGTTTGATTAACGGAAACATGTTACATGATGTGGTGATAACAGGTTTTTTCCACTCCCAACATCTTTTCTTTTCCCTCCTCCCCTTCCTCAAATTTCCATCTTTTTGATGGGCTGTTTATGGCTCGAAATTTCATATCTTAATGGGTATTACTAGGTAATAATGGAAACATTGATGGCATGGGATTTGCTTGGTGGGAATTGTTTAGCTCTCATTCCCTGAACTACAGCCGTCCACATCTGATTGAATTAGTGGCATCTGATCACGTGGTAGTTTCAAATCTTACATTCTTGAACGCTCCTGCATATAGCATTCACCCAGTTTATTGCAGGTATGTTCTGTGCTTCTTTAGACATTACTTGAGTAATAGCATTATAGCAACTTTGTAAACAACAAGTGATATTGATTTGGTTATGTATTGCCACACAGCAATGTACATATTCACAATGTTTCAATTTCTGCTCCTCCAGAATCCCCTAATACCGTTGGCATAGTACCAGGTGTGTTACATATCATGGAATTAATATTTGGTGAATTTTGTGAAAATAACATTGCCTCCCAAATTTCAATGGCTTATAGTAAATGTTACCAATGGTCGCTAATTCTTGTGCACTTAATTTCTCCAGATTCTTCTGACCATGTTTGTATAGAGGATTGTGTCATTGCAACGGGGTATGATGCAATTTCCCTCAAAAGTGGGTGGGACGAATATGGCATTGCCTATGGCAGGCCAACCGAGAATGTACACATCAGAAGGGTACATCTTCAGGCTTCTTCTGGCTCTACAATTGCATTTGGCAGTGACATGTCTGGTGGCATTTCAAATATTCTTGTGGAGAATGTTCATCTTTACAATTCAAAGAGTGGCATTGAATTCAGAACCATGAGGGGCAGAGGTGGTTATATGAAGGAAATAATCATATCAGACATAGAAATGGAGAATATATACACTGCAATAGCTGCCACAGGTTATTGTGGGTCTCATCCTGATGACAAATTTGATCCTAATGCTCTCCCACTTTTGGACCACATTATTTTGCAAGATATGATTGGCACAAACATCACTATTGCTGGAAGCTTTGCTGGACTACAGGAATCTCCCTTCACTAACATATGCCTTTCCAACATAACTTTGTCTACAAATTCAGTTTCTTCCATTCCTTGGGAATGCTCAAATGTCTCCGGATTTTCAGATTATGTTCTTCCCAAACCATGTCCTGACCTTGAAACTCTTTCGAATTGTCTCTCCCTGCTGATTATCAAGGGAAAAACTGCAGTCATGTGATAATAATCCTCTATCAACAAAAGGTTCATATTCTTCGATTCCCTGCTTGAAAGGCCATGAAAAGTGACTGGCCATTGCTACCTCAGATTAAAACCCACATTCTTTCCAATAAGACTGTTATTCGGATTATTCATTTTTCCATCCTTAGATTTGCATTCTTGCATGCTGCAAGCACCAAGCAACACATAATTTGTACAGCTTCATTTCTTCATTCATGTGTAATGAAATTTTGGCAGTGCCCACAAGAGGACTGAATTTGAAATACATGTTTTTGCATTAGTCCATTGTAATTTCATTGTAAAGCATGTGATAGATTTCCGTGAGTCTCAATCAAAGAAATTTGAACTTGAAGCCATAATACACCGATGGTATAAAAATGTTTTAGGCAATTGACACTGTACAATATTTATACTGAAAACTAAATTCATATTATTACCCATGTAAAGTTTGTATCATTTTAGAGTTTAATTTCAAGACATTTTTATTGTAAAAAAATTATGTTATTAACCAATTAAAAATCATCTTAAAAATAATTATTATAAAAGTTAACGTATGACAATTTGTAATTGGATACTGGAGTTGATAATTTTTACACTATCGGTAAATTTTAATTAAATTTATAATTTTAAATCAGCATTTGGTTGAGTAAGTAAATTATTCTCAGTAAATAAAGTAATTAATAATAATTTCCACTCCATTAATCAAATTGTTAGTGCTACTGCTAGGAGAATATCTAGCTAGTGTAACTGCAGTGACATTTCCCCAATGCTTCTCACAGGCTCACAGCTACCTTCATTTCTTTTCTAGTTTTCTTCCAGACGAGTTCACTGTGGTTTCTGTCCCAACACTCACATATACAAAGAAAAAATAATCTGAGTCCTCCTAATCCTTAATACATCATACAATATTCACTGAAATAATCTCACGAATAGCATTTGTTTATTGAAGTGATGGAAAATATACCACATGAAAGAAGAAACTGATTTCAAAGACAAAATTCATTTTTGGGACAAGAGACCAAGAGTATGCCATTAATATTTTAAAGGTTATTTGTTTTTATAATTTTTTTTGTAATTTAATATATATAAATCTTAAAAAGTAACTTTTTTTATCAATACAATATCACATTTTACATTTTAAAGGAGTGAAGTCCGATGCTTAAAATCTCGTAAATGTTTTATTTTATTTTTCTTGTCAATATGATAAGGGTACATAATGAAATTCATTTTATAAGTATGAGACATATGTAGAAAATAAAACACTAAAATTTAGTTATTAAATGTAGAAAAAGGTGACAAGTTAGTTCAGTAGGTAATTTGATGACACTTTAGTTTCTAAATGTTATAATTTAATGTTAAATTGATTCTAAAAAATATAATTTATTGTCAAATTAATCATTAAATATTACAAATAAATGATAAAATAATCTCATAAATGTAATAGATAGACTAATTTGTCACACATTTAATAAATAAATTTATTTTTTATCTTTTAAAAATTAATTCATCGTTGCATCACATTTTTTTTTTACGAATTTTACTCTTTATCCCATTAGAAATTTGGGGTCCTGTGGATGGGCTAAGTTCATAAAGTCCACAGTGAATAATGAGTGATCCGCAAAACTAAAATATGGACCAACTATAAAAGAAAAAGAAAAACACTTGAAAGTTGGAAGCAAGGCGAGCCGACAGGAAGCTAGCTTGTTTTGTGTTGCGAACGGGTTCCCAGTCAGCTGTTGGTTGGTTGGGGTATGGCTTCAACGGACGTCAGAGGCATTTTGACAGCTTTCAATCCTTCTCTCGACTTCTTCGCTATCACCGCCGGAGACGGTCGCGTCAAGGTTCGTTCGTTTTCTTCTTTCTTCTATGCCTTTCCCTTCCCTTCCTCAACTGAACTGTTACTTATTCACAATTTCTCTGCATAGATATGGGACACACTGAAGGGTCAGGTCCACACCGAGTTCGCTGATATCACCTCAACTCATTCAACTGCTACTACCTTACATCATAAATCATCCATTAACGGCCATCTTGCGCTAGATTATACTTGCATCAAGTGGTTCTCCTTCGAAAAAAAGGTCCGTCCCCTACTTTCTTTTTTTTCATTTAGATATATGTATGTATGTATGTATGTATTACTATTTCTTTTGGAATGATATACACATACACACACACGCCTCGTATTGTGAATTATTGCAGAGGAAAAGGAAGCATATATCCTCCTTGTTAGTGCTTGGAACTGGTGGCGGTGATGTTTTAGCACTTGATGTCGCTTCTGCTCAATTGACTTGGAGACTTACTGACTGTCATCCTGGGTTAGATTTAAACTTAGCTGCACTACCTTTGCTCTTTTTAAGGCTGACATAAAACTGTGTGAATTGTGAAGGCCAAACTCTAATTTTGATTGGACAACAACACTAAAAAGCACTGCATCTAAGTTTCGTTTAATGGATAATTTAGGCCCTAATGCTCTGTGGATTTTAAAATCTGTAACTCCATGATGATTGGACATGGTGACTCAAAACAATGTTACTTTGTGGGGTTTAGTTCCTGATTTCTCTTTCTTGTTTGTTCAACTTGACTGCAGAGGTGTGAGAGCCATTGCATCTTCAGCAAATGTGTCAAGCATTTATACTGCTGGTGTAGATGGGATGGTATGTGTGATAGATTTCATGACAGGAAACCTGTTGGAGAAATTTAAAGCTTCTACAAAGCCAGTATCCTGCATGTCTGTTTCTCCAGGTATTTATCCTTCACAGCTTTTGTATAAATCTTCTTGTTTTGGTGGGAGGAGACGAAATCAATCTGAATTAGACATTTGCGTATGGTGTGTGGTATAATTTGATTGAGTTTCCCATGAAATTCTTTAAGCTTCTTGTTCTTGTACATTGCAATTGATGATAAAATTGCAAAAAGAAAGCTTCTAATTATAAGGTTCAATGATCCAAATTTAGTTAAGGAGACCATCTACTCTTAATGTTAGTTCTTTTATTATCATTAGAATGAAAAACTGTTTATCACGTTAGGTCCATATTTGTTGAATGTGTGCTAACTGTTATAATTATGGGTATTATTAGATGTATCTTTAGAGTAGATTTCCCTAGTTTATCTTGTTGAAGAAGACAGCAGTGTGTACTGTCTTGTCAAAGCTTGTCAAGCTGTCTCTCTCCTATTTGTATATATATATGTTATTTGAATGAAATAAAACTAAGCAACAGAGGGAAAAGTTTCTCTCCTCACATATTCAAAACTTCAAGTTGGTACCAGAGCGGGTCGTATCCACCGCCGTCCACCGCCGTCCACCACCGTCCGCCGCCGTCCGCCGGCCGTTTCAACCGGCGACTACAGGGTTTTGTGCGCCTCGAGGAGCGCAACTCAGCGCAACTAACCGCTGGGCCAGGAGCTTCCCCACGCGCCGTCACGCACCATCTTCGTGCGCGCCAAACGCCGGCGCGTGACCACCACGCGCCGCCCTCCCCTTGCCGGAAACGCGCGCGTTTGCTTCCGGCCGTCTCGTCGGGCTCTCCTGAGTCCATATCAGCCATTAGTTTTTGGTTTCGGCACTTCGTTGAGTGACCTTGTGCCTTCCTTGTCTCTCTACTTTAGTTTCCTTTGATCTGTGAGTGAAAATGGCTTCGTCTGGCCCAATACTTTCGTTTTCTGGAACTCCCACTATCACAACAGCAAAGCTCAATTGGAAAAATTACTTATCCTGGTCTGCTTCAGTAGAACTGTGGTTCCTTGGGCAAGGGCATCATGACCATCTTGAAAAAGATGCTGAGGCAGTTCCGGATGATAAAAGACCTGAGTGGGAAAAGTTAGATTATCAGCTCTGTGCTGTCTTATGGCAGTCAGTTGAGGCAGATGTTTTGGAGATTCTCAGATCGTTCAAAACATGCTGCTCCTTTTGGAAAAAGGCCCGGGAAATCTTTGCCAATGATATTCAGAGTTTGTTTGATGCAACCATGAAGGTCACAGCTCTCAAACAAACCAGCCACGATATGATTGCACACATAGGTAAAGCTCGGGCAGCAGTGGAAGAATTGAAGAGGTTCCTTGTGGCTGAATCGTTGGAGGAAGTGAATAGAAAGCTAGATAAGTTCTATATGGTTCTCATCTTGAGAAGTTTACATTCAGACTTTGATCACGTTCGTGATCAAGTCTTAGCTGGAGATCAGGTTCCGTCGATGGATTCTCTCATCACTAGGCTGCTTCGTGTTCCCCATGCATTGAAAGAAGAAAATCCGGCTGATGTAGTGGAGACGTCAGCCATGGCTGCACCTCGTGGGAGAGGGGGAGGACGTAACAGTAGAGGAGGCCGTGGTGGGAGAGGTGGACGTCCTCAATGCACATATTGCAAGAGGATGGGCCACACACAAGAGACTTGCTACTCCTTGCATGGCTTCCCTGACAAAGTAGCTCAGGTAACTCAGACCGAAACCGAAAAATCAGAGTCTAAGTTCTCTGATAAAGAATATTAAGAATATTTGAAGCTGAAATCTGAGAAATCCAGCAGCCAGACTTCATCTTCCTCTGTACCATGTTATTCAACAGCATGTATTTCTCAATCTATTGATGGTCCCAGTCCTTGGATACTTGATTCAGGTGCCTCTGATCATATTTCTGGTAACAAGTCTTCTTTTACATCCATTTCTTTTCCAAAAATTCCTCATCTTGTTACTGTGGCTAATGGTTCCAAAGTTGCAGCTCAAGGGAGTGGTCATGTGTCTTTATCTTCCTCATTGAAGTTGGATTCTGTTTTGTTTATTCCTCAATGTCCCTACAATTTAATTTCATTGAGTCAGTTAACCCGTTCATTAAATTGCTCAGTAACCTTTACTGCTAATTCTTTTGTTATCCAGGAACATGGCACGGGTCGATTGATTGGAGAAGGACGTGAATCACGAGGACTTTACTACTTGAAGCCCAACTTTTCTGTTTCTTGTTCAGCAACTTCAAACCCCAAACTTTTGCATGATCGTCTAGGTCACCCAAGTCTACCAAAACTGAAAATGATGATCCCTAGTCTGAAGAATCTTCGAGTCTTAGAATGTGAACCTTGTCAACTAGGAAAACATGTTAGGTCCTCATTTCCAAAAACTGTTCAAAGATGTAATTCAGCCTTCTCTATCATTCATTCTGATATTTGGGGACCAAGTCGTGTTTCCTCTTTTGGTTTTCGATATTTTGTAACTTTTATTGATGAATTTTCTAGATGTACTTGGGTTTATTTAATGAAAGACAGATCTGAACTTTTGCCTATTTTCATGTCCTTCCTCAATGAGATTGAAAACCAATTTAAAACAACAATTCAGGTTTTTAGAAGTGATAATGCCAAAGAGTATTTCTCTCATGATTTCTCCTCTTTGTTATCTTCAAAAGGCATTCTACATCAATCTACATGTCCCCATACACCACAACAAAATGGTATCGCCGAAAGGAAAAATCGTCATCTCCTTGACATCGCACGATCACTAATGTTAGCCTCTCATGTTCCCACACACCATTGGGGGGATGCGGTGCTTACTGCTTGTTCCTAATTACAGAATGCCTTCCTCCTCTCTTGAGATCAAATTCCTCACTCAATCATTTTCCCTCATGATCATTTATTCCATGTTCCACCTAAAGTGTTTGGCTGTACTTGTTTTGTTCATAATCTCTCCCCTGGTTTAGACAAACTTTCTGCCCGTGCAATTAAATGTGTCTTTTTAGGTTATTCTCGTCTTCAAAAGGGTTACAAATGCTTCTCACCATCCACCAGGCGATACTACATGTCTGCAGATGTAACCTTCTTTGAAGACACACCATTCTACCCATCATCTATTGACCATTCTTCTTCCATCCAGAATGTCCTTCCAATTCCCTCTCCATGTCCTCTAGATACCTCAAATCCAGATGTCAGTGAGGTTCCTTCTCCACCTCATCCAACTGAAGTTGCTTCTCCACCTCTTCTCACAAACCAATGCAGGATACAACAAGTTGGTCCTTCAATACCTGAAGCTTCTTTTCATGATTCTCCTCCTTCTTCAATCAATCCTCAAGCCATGGATCCTGCCACTTCTCATCCCTCTGATTCAGATTGGCCCATTGCCATCCGAAAAGGTACTAGATCCTCTCGTAATCCTCATCCTATCTATAACTTTTTGAGTTATCATCGTTTGTCTCCTTTATATTCTTCGTTTGTTTCCTCTCTATCTTCACATTTTGTCCCTTCTAATATTCATGAGGCACTTAGTCATCCTGGATGGAGACAAGCTATGATTGATGAAATGCAAGCTCTTGAACATAGTGGTACTTGGGAACTTGTTTCTCTTCCTCCTGGTAAGAAGGCTGTGGGTTGTAGATGGGTCTACGCAGTTAAAGTTAGGCCTAATGGTGAAATTGATCGACTTAAGGCTCGATTAGTAGCTAAAGGCTATACTCAGATATATGGCCTTGATTATTGTGACACCTTCTCTCCGGTAGCTAAGATCACTACTGTCCGTCTCTTTCTTGCTATGGCTGCCATGCGTCATTGGCCTCTTCATCAGCTTGATATTAAAAATGCCTTTCTTCATGGTGATCTTGAGGAAGAAATTTATATGGAGCAACCTCCTGAGTTTGTTGCTCAGGGGGAGTATGGTCTTGTTTGTAAGCTGCGTCGATCTCTCTATGGGTTGAAGCAATCCCCTCGGGCTTGGTTTGGTAAATTCAGTCATATTGTTCAACTTTTTGGGTTGAAACGTAGTGAGGCTGATCATTCTGTTTTTTATTGTCATTCATCCCCTGGAAAATGTGTTTACTTGATAGTATATGTTGATGATATAGTGATTACAGGGAATGATGCTTCTAAGATTATTCAACTAAAGGAGCACTTATTTAGTCATTTCCAGACCAAAGACTTGGGATATTTGAAGTACTTCCTTGGTATTGAGGTGGCTCAGTCAGGAGATGGTATTGTGATCTCTCAAAGGAAGTACGCCCTTGACATTTTGGAGGAGACAGGCATGCAGAATTGTAGACCTGTTGATAGTCCTATGGATCCGAATCTGAAGCTTCTTGCAGATCAGAGTGAAATGTATTCTGATCCCGAGAGATATAGAAGACTTGTGGGAAAACTCATCTATCTCACCATTACAAGACCTGATGTTTCCTTTGCTGTTGGAGTGGTGAGCCAATTTATGCAAAACCCTCGTGTTGATCATTGGAATGCTGTTATGCGTATTCTTAGATACATTAAAAGAGCTCCAGGTCAAGGATTACTTTATGAAGACAAAGGTAATACACAAGTATCTGGATATTGTGATGCAGATTGGGCTGGCTGTCCTATGGATAGGAGATCCACATCCGGATATTGTGTCTCGATTGGAGGGAATGTTATTTCTTGGAAAAGTAAGAAGCAAACTGTTGTTGCTAGATCTAGTGCAGAGGCTGAATATAGATCTATGGCTGTAGTTACATGTGAACTTATGTGGGTCAAACAAATTCTTGAAGAGTTGAAATTCTGCAAAGTGATGCAAATGAAGTTGTATTGTGATAATCAGGCTGCTCTGCATATTGCTTCAAATCCAGTCTTCCATGAGAGAACCAAGCACATAGAGATTGACTGTCACTTTATTCGGGAGAAGCTACTGTCTAAAGAGATTGTTACTGAATTCATTAATTCCAATGATCAGCCAGCAGATATTTTGACTAAATCCTTAAGGGGGCCTAGAATTCAGTTTATATGTTCCAAGCTTGGTGCATATAATTTATATGCTCCAGCTTGAGGGGGAGTGTTATAATTATGGGTATTATTAGATGTATCTTTAGAGTAGATTTCCCTAGTTTATCTTGTTGAAGAAGACAGCAGTGTGTACTGTCTTGTCAAAGCTTGTCAAGCTGTCTCTCTCCTATTTGTATATATATATGTTATTTGAATGAAATAAAACTAAGCAACAGAGGGAAAAGTTTCTCTCCTCACATATTCAAAACTTCAAGTCTAACTATTAGCATTTAGCACTATTGCAATAATTCCTGAGCTGCAGTGAGTCAAAACTCAAAAGGGCTTCAGTGAATCATGATTTAGATGAATCTCCAATTTGTAGGTATATTACTACTGTTTTGATTACTGATTTGGTAATTGCTTCTCTACTTAAATCAGATGGGAACACATTAGCTACTGCAGCAGCACAATTGAAGATTTTTAACTGTTCTAATCACAAAAAGATTCAAAAGTTCTCTGGTCATCCTGTGAGTCTCGTATATTTCCAGATATACATGCATATACTCTATCAGTGCCCTTTTAATTTGTCCTAAAAACAGGCGTCCCTTTTTTTATTAATTTTTTTGTCATTGTGATGATTTTGTTGCTTGTATAACAATTGTTTTTAGTTTAATTAACAGGGATCTGTTCGATGCATGCTTTTCACTGAAGATGGGAAGTATGTCCTCTCGTCTGCTGTTGGAGAAAGATATGTTGCTGTTTGGAGGATAGATGGTGCTAAAAAGCAGTCAGCTAGTTGTGTTCTTGCGATGGAGCACCCTGCTGTCTTTCTTGATAGCAGGTGCATTGATAGTGGGGAACATGATGAGGCTGGCATATGTGTTTTGGCAATCTCAGAAATTGGCATTTGTTATTTATGGTTTGGTAATAGTATCGAAGAACTGCGTAATGCAAAACCCACAAAAATATCCTTATCTTTAGAAGACATGCCCTCCAGAAATTACAAGGGAGCTCTGCCAGCAATATATGCTGCAAAATTACAAGGCATCCAGAAGCCAGCCTCTGGGCAAGTTTTTCTTGTTTATGGGTTGCTTGTAAAACCATCATTTAGAAAAATTCTAGTGCATTCTGGTGCGGACATAAAATTGAATGTCTCTCATGATGGTGTTCTTCTTCCAATGAGTCAATCTCTTGTTAAATATAAGAAGGGGACAAATGCTCAAACAGGTAAGACTTTCTGTGCCTTTGATTAACTCTTTCTCATGAGCATTCTCTTATTTTGACTAATTTTTGTCAATAATAAACTATTTCAAAAGTTTGAGCTATTATATGGGATGGGAACCCTAAGATGTGTTTATATATCTTACAATTTTTTTCCATGCTTGCTTTGGTGCTCATAATTTTTCTATCTGATCCTATAACTAATTTTGAACCTATGCCCCAAAATAAGCTGATCTTATATTTCTTAGTAATTGTGTTCCTGATCCTGTTGTAGGTTACTAACTGATGTTCCTATACATTGACAGCTACTGCACTAGACCGAGCTAATGCTGAGGATGCCTTGCTTCCAATTCCTAAGGTTTTTGATTCTCATGAGAAAGAGAAAGCATTTCAAAACTCTCTGGACAAGGATGTAATTGATGATTTCCATAGAAGTAGTAAAGATGATTCTGTTGAGATAGAAGGTATCAATATGATTTTTTCTTGAACAAATGCATGATTGATTAATGCATCAATTGTTACAGAGACTGGACATATTCTTTTTGGTTTATTACCATATTTTCTTGCTAAGCAATAAATTGAACACTTTTATTATTTTCCTGAAAATGGAATTTCTTGCTAACCAACTTGGAAATTTCATGTTTAATAACAAGTCCACCCTGCATGCAAAGAATATGTACAGTGAGATTCTCATGTGGTTGATTCACTTCTAGGTATTTGTGCTTGTGTTTACATATCTAAGTAACATACATTATTGTTGTTTGTTATAAATCAGTGGTACAATTGTTTATTCATAATATTAATTTTTTTTAAAGGACAATCTAATGAATGCAATGCTATTACTCGTCAGTCATTTGATGTTAAAACTGAACCATTATATATATGCTTTTTTTTGGAACAAAAAAGGCATGCAAGAGCATCTCAATAGAGTCAGGCATCCCAGCTAGGTTGTCACCCCTGTCACTACCAATCATCTGCAGAACATCATAAAAAAATGAAAGAGAACAAGAGCTGGAGGGGGGGATAAGCCGAACCCGTGAAAACAAGGATCAATCATCTAAACCTATAGTTAGGAATACCAAACCTATTCTGGTTAAAGTCCTCACTAATGAAACTAAAAATCAAATCCCAGAAAAAATAGTCCTGTATAGTAAGACCATGAGAGGCTAGCTTGTCTGCATAAAACTTCTTATATTGAACGCCATTATTTCAAGGTCAACCACAGTTTTGACCTTTCAATAAAAATATTGAGGAATTGTAATTGCTTATGAATTGTAACTTTTTCTGTTTTTCACCACCAGTCAATGGGGTAGCATTCTTGGCATTGGCTGATTGGCATTTCCACCATCAAATGAGAGATATTTTTAATATAATTTGCCTTTGTCTTCTGTTCATTGCTGCTACTAAGTATAAACTAGAATAGAAAATGCATTGGCACTTCTTTTATGCTTTGCTTAACCTATTGATTTTACCAATCTATGCAGATGATATGGCACAAAGTGAGATTGATGTAATTTGCATGGAGGACCGGATGAGATCTCTAGGGATGATTTCCAGTGAAAGTGACTATGCATCAAACATTGAACTTTGCTGTAAGTTGTTGAAGGGTATTGATCTGGAAGCTACTATTCCAGTGAAAAAGGTTAGTTTATGAGTCAATGGGACTGTCTTTTGCTATTACTTTTGGTTCCAGATGTTCTTTTATCTATTTACTTTTTATATTGTTATTGCATTATATTAATTTCCATATTTTTAAAAGTTGCATGCAATTGTTTATGTGCCTGAATTTAAGATCCATTTATCAGATAAGAGCAGCTGTTTTGTCTATGAAGTCAACCAAAGCATGGAAGCTACTGGAAGTGTTACTGGCTGCATGGAAATCAAGGTTTGGTTTCTTTTCTTGGGCTTTCTTCTGAAAGATCTCTTGCCTATGCTGGAATTTTCTAAATTTTCTCTTGTTTGTTCATTGTTTTATTGCAATATTAAAATAAACCAATGTTATTCTAGGAGTAATGTTAAGTAACTTAAGTTATAGGTAGCATTGGATGTCTAGTTCCTTCCTCAAGTTGAAATGGAATACCAATGTGTTAGGAACCAAGAATAGGAATAGGAAGGGATGAAAAATAGGAGAGAGATATCTCCTCCAGGCTCCAACAATTGTTCCCCCCTCACAAAGGATTTCTTCTTTTACAGGGAGCAAAAGCTCAATTCTCAAATGATTCAAAACTGAATACCTCTTGCCTGACACCCTCCTCCTATTTATTTACCTCCTAGACCCCTCTAACTAACTAACTAACTATAACAACAAGATAGAATTGGAATCAAAATGAACCAAATGGTAGTGTGGTAAAATTTATATTAATTCTCGAAGTTAAATGTTATCTTATGATAAATACTTCACCTGCTCAAGTAATTTAGAAGAATGGGAATCAGTGTTGGCTTGTAATCATGTTAAGGAAGATGCTATTTAGCTTAGGTCCTGTTTGGTTTCAGAAAACATCTTGTTTTCATAAATACTTTAGAAAAATGCCAACTTGTTTTCACATTTTTCCTGTTTTAAAATTTTGTAGAGACAGTGGAAACAAGCAGTTGTGATATCTCTTAATGTGTTTTCTTTTCCGTAAATGCCAAAGCATATGCACTCAATTCTCTTGACATTTTCTAAATCTTTATTCAACAGGTCATCTAGTGGAAAGTATATTCTTCCATGGATATACAGCATATTAGTGAATCATGATCTCAATCACATTCCTCGGCAATATGTGACATGTACACTCAATTCCTTAGACAAGGTATAATGGATT
Organism: Glycine max; assembly: GCF_000004515.6. Lineage (NCBI taxonomy): Eukaryota > Viridiplantae > Streptophyta > Magnoliopsida > Fabales > Fabaceae > Glycine > Glycine max. The sequence continues at coordinate 42,684,975 of NC_038243.2, read as the reverse complement.
AAGTTTTGCTTCCTCATTTATGTGCTTTGTATCTGCAATCTAAACTTTAAATTCATCATGCTTTATTTACAATATGGAAATTTCAAATCTAAATATAATTCCCCTAATTTAATTCTGCAGCTTCTGGTATTATTCCTTCTTGTATAATGAATGCTTCATTAATGTCCTAGGTTAACTTCACTGATGTTAACTAAATGATAGAAAGACTTGCAAGATAATGAAATGGCCAAAAGATCAGTTAATTTAACTTGGCTTTTTAAAATTATATTTTATATTATGCATAGAAATATCTGACATGACTTATGCCATTTATATTGTAATTTGTTCTCTTTCGAATATGCTTGTCTTTGCTTTTTTATCAGTTTCTGGCCCACCCACAATATTTGGCCGACCAATTAGTAATTTGATATGGTTGGGATACTTCACAAAGTCAACATGATGAAACGAAAATACAATGCCTAGCTAATTGCTTAAAGACTTAAGTGCATTGAAGTTGCTTTAACAATTTTGCACGTCCATTCTAAATTTCCTGTTTAAAAACTGAAACTTGAACATGCCATTATATTCTGATTTTGTAAAACAATATTCCTCTAGCTTCTTCTGGGGTGGAAATAAAATCATGACTTGAAAATGTTATCTGATTAATTCTCTAATAAAAGTTGTGATAAAAATGCAATAGGAATAAAGACATGTTATGGATTGGGAGCAATGGGATGTCTTTGTATTGAATGGCTATTTATTAGTATTTTTTAATAAAACTAAGGTTACTCTGATTTGTTTCTTGTCAAATTTGCTTCTTCTGGTCATTCTGATTTCCTGGTGATTTCTGGTTCTGTTTATGTGATATAGCTTTACTTTTTGAGAATTTGAAACGTTGTCTGCCACTTTTCAGATTACCAATTTTAGAGGGGCAACTCATCAGCCTTTGTTACAATTATCAGGTCGTCTGCAACTCCTGACATCACAGGTACAGTCACATTTTCTGAAATTAGTTTGGCCGTCTGTTGAATGTTAGGGGCTTTGTTAAAATTTACTTTCAGATTGAGAAGGCTTCTCAGACTATAAGCCATCCGGTGCATGAACTCCAAATGCAAGAAAGTGAAGATGAAGATGAGGATGAGGTTGAAGATGAATATTATCACGAGGAAGATGATGGTTCTGAAATGAGTACTGATGATGAAAGCTAGTCTGATTTTTTCGAGAGGTAATTACATACATAAAAGTTTTTATTATGGCTTATGCATTTGTCCATACCAAAATTGGTAAAGTTGACAAATAGTGTTTATATTGGTGCTGAGAAACTCAAAATCATGGTGACATCATGAAAAACTAGAAGCAACTTTGTGATGCTTTGCCTTGGAGATCCTGAAACACCCATTCTGCATATGTTTGGGATTTTATAATCCTCTTTCGAGATTGCTTAAATTATTGTTGATAATGATATATTGTTTTCTTTTGCCCCTTATTGCCAAAAAACCTTTTCCACATCATTAATTCTTAAAACTCAATGAAGATCTTAGTCAGATTTATGTAAATTTTTATTAACCTAAAAATTTCTTCTTTGCTTCTTAGCCTATCATAATAAAAGACTATTTTGCAATTAGTAGCCACTATCTAAATTGTTTCTTTGGACTTTGGAGAACTGATCTGGTTTTCCGTTTGCTTATCTTATTTTTGATTTACCCTAAAAATTCTGGTATTGTCTCGTGATGTTAATAATTCTAGCTATCATATAAGTCCATATATGCTTTATTAATTGGAGTTTCACTATCAACTGTTTACAGATTGGGTTCCAAGTTGTCTCTTTTGCGGCTGACGAAGATAGAGGAATGGAAGCTGTATTTCATCCAGCCTCTTGTTCACAATTTTGTTGCTATATAGATAGATACATCCTCAGAAAGAAACTTTGGTACTATCCAGATTTGTTAAAAATGACACGGCCCCTAATTTATGTAATTTGAGAATTTTATTAAGTAAAAATACATAAATATAGTTCGGGCATATTTACTATATGTTTGAATACATGCTCAAAATACTACGATAAAGATTTTGTATTTTCCAGATCTACAACAGCTTTGATTTCGTGATAGCAGTTTTGCATACCCCAAATTGGCCCTACACGTAGCAAGTTAATTGCCAGATATCTTTTTGCCTATATTTACAGATCTCTACCCGAACATGTTTTTATTACTGTTTATTTATTATCGTGCTTTTTCGGTCTCACGAATGGAATCCAGAATAAAATTTTCCAGCACCCAGAAGTTAGGAATATTATCTCCATTCTCAGATCACATGCAAACTAAAGTATTATATTGTTTTACGAATCGTCTTCGACAACTCACTTATCAAGACATATGAGAGCATAAGAGACTTTCTCTGTACTTTTCATAAACAGCTCATGACACCCTAACTACTACTAGACAATGCAACATGCATTCGGATTGTCATCGCTGAACATGGATGCGATGTTTACATTGTTGTTCTGGTAATCTCCACTGTAGTGTTCTATACAATTGTAATGTGTGTATCTGGAAGGTGATCTGACATATTCATATTCAGTGACGTATGACGAAGGCACGTGTGTGTTATAGCTGTGTGTCACATACATGGGTCGGGATGGCTCTTTTAGAAATATAGGACCATTATGGTATCTGTACCAGTGTTCAACATGTTTGTGGCCAGAACTGAATCTGTTAACGTAGTTAGGCAGATGATGGGGTGTCACATGAACCTGCTCTAATTCTTCTGTTCCTGTGTTGTTCTGCCACTGTCGGGTTGTGTTGTGCCATGTAGGTATGTGTGATGTTGTTGCTTCAGGTGGTGGCTGTTGAGGCGGTGGAGCTTGCGTTGGTGGTGGTTGTGTTGCATCAGGAGCTGGTGCATTTGCATTTCCTTTTGGTTCTGGTTCAGTTGGTTTAGATGGAGACGGTAGTTCAAAACTAGAGCAAATGATGGCATTCTTCTTTGTCTTCTTAATTGCTTTGACAACTTGTTCTGGATCTGCCCACCCAATAATTGTGAGCTTTTGTCGAAGTAAGTCAACACGAAGATCATGTATACCTGCAAATGGAGAAAGTTCATCAAATAATTTGGTAGCGTTGCTGCGTCATTTGCAAGGGAAATAATTTGAATACATACCATGAATTCCATTTAGTGCTTTTTTGATCTTCTGCACGCACCCGTTGCAGTCCACTCGGACCTGTATCTGTGTGACACGAGGTGCCTGCATTTGATGGATTAGCCACTCTTGAAGATAATGCTTTACCATATGTTAAATTGATCGAAAATCACAAAAGAAAAAATAAAATATTGAACTGGCATGTTAATCAACATATATGCTTGGATATTATTACCTGTGACTCCCGAGCCATGGAGGCATGGAGCTGTAAAGTTAGAGAAAAAACCAATATATGCTTTTGTTTTTAAGGAAGTGGATTATGGATATGGAGAACCTGTGAATGGAATCCATCTGTTCATGCCTTGCACGGGAAAGGAATATGTTAAAGGCAAGACATGTGGGAAATGCAAGGAATCATTTTTTTTGTTTTTTTGTTTTTGGGGGCCAAGGGGAGATAGAAAGAGAAAAATGGTCCACGGAAGAGGGGTGATGATTCAGGAAAGAATTCAGAGGTTCTCTATGGACATTTGTAAATTGTAAGGCCGAATCTCAGTTGTTATCTTTAATTGAGAATTTGAGTGATGCCGAAGATATGAGGCTGGGGGCATATCCAATTCCAACACTGTCTAAAAGCTTAAACGGTAGGGCGGGTGAAGGTTGACAAACCGTTGGCTATAATGCTTTCGTCACAAAGAAGGCAATTATATATGGTTTGTGACTTAACCTTGGTTGGAAGGAAGAAACCTTGAACTTGACATCTCTCGTAAGGGTAGGCAAAAACAAATACAGACAGTGTTTGGGTGCTCATTGGTTTTTGTTTAATCCATTCATATTTTAGAATTCGGGTGCAATAGCATCACAGGGCATTTGGTGAGTTCCTATATTAAGGTTTTTTCAACGAAGAAAACTATCACAATGATGAATCAATAAAGCTTTATCCCGGAGAATGTCAGCTGCAGATCGCCTTAACTGCTCTTTCTGAATATCATTTTTGGGCGACTCCATACTAAAATTGTATCATCCTGCTTGAAAGTCTTTTTGCATAATTTAAACAAATTCAGTATAAAGTTGTACGGAAAGTTTCTAGTCCTTTCCGCAAATTCTTTTTCATCAAGTGGTGGTTTCTTTCACACAGTTTGGAAGGAATTGTTGAAGATGTGACTGTTGGAAGTGTCACAAACTCAAACAGCAGAATATCAGATTTTATGTTATTCTTTAGGAAAATAAAATTCATGTTAATTGATAGGATGATTCTATTTTGTTCCTATTTTTTTTAGGCATAACCTGTTAGTGGTTTACTTATCTATTAGCGGTTCTGTTTTGCATGTTTTATAAATGTGTTGCTTCACATATGAATAATATAAGTCCACCATTACAATTTCCTCTTTGTTTTTCCTTACCCACTACACTTTATATTATGTTGTTATACATAAAAACAACAAATTGGTATCTAAAGCTTTTATCTTTGAGGGATCTCTGAGTTGAGAGAAACACTAATGGAGGGAGAGACATACACAATGGGTCCACCACCAATTTTTTATGGTAAGGAGTATGAGTTATGTGCTACAAGGATGATCAGTCATCTTGAATCATTGGATCTTTGGGAGGCAGTAGAAGAAAATTATGATGTTCCTGAATTGCCTACAAATTCAACAATGGCTCAAATGAAGAATCATAAGGAGAAGAAGACAAAAAAGGCTAAGACTAGAATTTTCCTTTTTTTGCTGTCAAAAATTATTTTTACAAGAATTATGAATTTCAAATCTGCTAAAGAGATTTGAGATTATCTCAAAAAAGAATACTATGACTTTGAAAGAACCAAAGGCATGAAAGTGCTCAACTTAAGTAGAGAATTTGAGATGCAGAGGATGAAGGAGACGAAAACAATTAAAGCCTATGTTGACCGATTGTTAAGCATAGCAAACAAAGTGCAACTTCTTGGGAATGACTTTTCTGATGAAAGAATAGTGCAGAAATTTATGGTTGTTGTACTTGAAAAGTATGAATTAGAGATATCAGTGTTGGAGGAAGCAAAAGATCTTTCAACCATCACCTTGGGAGAATTGGTAAGTGTTTTATAGGTTCAAGAGCAAAGAAGAATGATGAGACAGGAGGAGGCTCTGCAAGGTTCTTTTCATGCAAAAGCACAAAATTCAAAAGGTGGCAAAGAGAAGAAGAACAACAAATGGAAGAACAAAAATTCAAAAGACTCCAACAAGCAGCAAGGTGAGACTTTTCCCCCTTGTTCACATTGCAAAAGGACAAACCATCCCTAGAGAAAATGTTGGTGGAGGTCGAATATCAAGTGCAGAAAATGTGGCGATTTGGGACATATAGAATGAATTTGCAAGTCTAAATTGGAGGAGGTAAAGGAGAATGTGGAGGAACAAGAAGAAGAACAACTCTTTGTTGCAACTTGCTTTTCTACAAGCAACATTTCCAGTGATTCATGGTTGATAGACAACGGCTGCACAAATCACATGACCAACGACCAAAAGCTCTTCAAAGAGTTGGACAAAACCATTGTTTCCAAAGTAAAAATTGGAAACGGTGATTTCATCTTAGTCATGGGAAAATGGATTGTTGCTATTGAAAGCTTGGTAGGTCTAAAACATATCTCTGATGTCTTGTATGTGCCTGATATTGACCAAAATTTGCTCAGTCTTGCACAGCTAGTAGAAAAGGGATTCAAAGTCATATTTGAAGACAATTGGTGCTTGATCAAAGATGTAAAAGACAAAGATGTATGCAGGGTGAAAATGAAAGCTAAAAGCTATGCTCTAAATCTTATGGAGGAGGAGCAAATAACTTTTTCAAGCACAACCACCTATCTGATCTATAACACAAAAGACTTGGACATTTCCACCTTATTGGACTATTATACATGTAGAAACATGCCTTGGTAAGCTAGTTAGAAAACCATTTCCTCAAATAGTTTGGAGAGCAACTCAAAGGTTGTAGCTGGTTCACACATATGTTGAGGGACCTTAGAGAGTATCATCTTTAAATGGTAATCAATACTATATTACTTTTATTGATGATTATACTAGATATTATTGGATTTATTTCTTTAAATCCAAGATTGAGGTTGCTAGTATTTTTTAGAAATATAAAGCATTGGTGGAGAATCAAAGTGGTTGTAGGTTGCAAATAATAAGGCATGATAATGGGAAGAAATACATAAGTGATATCTTTGATAAGTTTTGTGAAGAAACTGGCACTGAGCACCAACTAATTGTGTCGTACACTCCACAATAGAATGGTGTAAGTGAGAGAAAAAATAAAAGCATCATGGAGATGACAAGATGTATACTTCATGAAAAGGAGTTGCCAAATAAGTTATGGGCAGAGGCTGCAAACACTGCTATATTCTTGTTGAATAGGCTTCCAACCAGATTTTTGAACAAAAAAACCCTCATTTGAAGGATGGTTTGGGTACAAACCAGACTTACAAAATCTAAAAATATTTGGTTGTGTTTGTTTCTCTTATGTTCCACAGGTTAAAAGAGACAAATTTGATTAGAAGGCAAAACCTGGAGTTTTCATTGGATACAATGACACTTCCCAAGCTTACAAAAATTTTCAACCACAAAAAGGAAAAAATTCTTGTGAGTAGAGATGTCAAGTTCATGGAAGATCAACAATGGAGTTGGGAGAAGCCAATAAGCAAGCAGCTTCCAGAAACCCCACAATTCTTTGATGATCATGTAGATGACATTCCTATCAGAAGTACAAGACCTTTATCTAAGATCTATCAAAGGTGTAATGTGGCTGTCTTAGAACCTCCAGAATTTGAGGAAGCTGAGAAGGATGACAAGTGGATAAATGCTATGAAGGAAGAGCTGAAGATGATTAAAAAAATGACACTTAGGAGCTAGTGGACAGATCTCAACACAAGCAACCCTATAGGTCTCAAATGGGTTTATAAAACCAAACTCAATTTAGATGATTCTATAAATAAACACAAGGCTAGGCTGGTGGTGAGAGGCTATGCTCAGGTGTTTGGAGTTGATTTTTCAGAAACATTTGCTTCAGTTGCACACCTCAATACAATCAAAATGCTACTTGCCTTGATTGCACATAAAGGGTGGAAAGTTTACCATTTAGATGTAAAATCTGCTTTTCTAAATGGTTACTTGCAAGATGAGATTTATGTAGACCAACCTAAGGGGTTTCAAATCAAAGGAGAGGAAAAGAAAGTTTACAAGTTGAAAAAGGACTTATATGGTCTTAAAAAGACTCCAAGGGCCTAGTACTACATGATAAATGATTAGAAGTGTTGAAGATGTAACTGTTGGAAGTGTAACAAACTCAATTCTAGAAGATCAGATTTTATGCTATTTTTTAGGAAAAATTAAAATTCATGTTAATTGATAGGATGATTCTATTCTGTTCCTATTTTTTATGCATGAACTATTAGTGGTTTATTTATCTGTTAGCAGTCTGTTTTGCATATGTTTTATAAATATGTTGCTTCACATATGAATAATATAATCAATCCTTACCTTTCTACTATACCAAAGTGAACAGCAAATAAGAATTCAGAATGAAACATTAGTTTACAGGGTGGGTCAAGTAACATTCACCCTCCTTTTTGGTAGAAATGCCATGCCCAGGACATGCCCGTCTTTAAAGAGCAAGAAGGGAAATGTCTTAGTCTGAACTCTGAAGTTTGTAATTGAGAAATATACAGATGGCTATATGCATGCCTTGAATAACCATATTTTTTGTTTGTTTACGGTTGAAAGGTATAGAAAGTGAGAAACCCAAAATGACAAAAAGGTGAAGAAAATTTAAAATACTGAAATTTATCTTTTGGTACCTCTAATCCCTCATTCCAGCTGTGAAGCAGAAGAGAATTATGTTAATCATGAACTTACCTCTTGTACATCCAAGACGTCAATATCATTAGTGTATTATTAGCTCATTTGATTGTGATTCAAATTAAAGTCTTTGCGTTTGTTTGTTTTTCTGTTTACAACCATCCAAACACACGTTTACACAGAAATGAATTGTTGCTTCTTTGTTTAAGTACATTGGAATTCATGAAGTAAAGGTAAAAAAAACTACTCTTGGACTCTTTGTTACTACCAAAATACAAATATTTTTGCCAAACCACTCGCCATTTTTTTGCTGTTCATACAATAAGGACTTATTAAGGAATTCAAGTCTTTGCAACCATTCTAAACAACCCTATATTTGGTTGCACACTGCTATTAAAAATTTGAATATGTTTGTATATCTTATGATACATGACACAATAAATAAATAGATGATTAAGCATACACTTGTGGGTTCTCTAGCAGGTATGACTCCACAACTCTGTAAACTGCAATACCACTTTCCCTTCCTTCCTTTACCTCTTCCTCTTTAACATCAAACTCTCCAATGGTATTGTAATTGCTTGTCATTTTGCAGAGGCAACCTCCATCACTAGTAGCCTCAAACTTCACCTCATAACCTATAGACTCAAGCTTGTCACCCAATGGATCCCCTTCAATCATAGTGTATTTGCAAACCAAGTTGTCCTTATCAAGCACATCTATCCTGTGTTTCAGATATTTGAAGGGGTTATCTGAAAAAAATAAATACGTAACAAGTTAATTCAAGAAATTTGGAGAAGTGATCCTGTTTCAATTTAGCTAGTTCATGTTAATTTGATTGCTAACCTTCATTGAAGTTAACTTGTTCAATGCTTCCAGCTTCACCATCACCCTGGATTACATTCACATCTTTTACAAACTGAGGTAAGAGCTTTGGAAGCAAATTTCTGGAGTCTACAATCAAGGCCTTGAACATGCGTGATGGGGCAACAGAGGAGGAGTATTCCTGTGTAAAGGTTGTGATTCCCATAGTGAATTTTGTAGATTGCAGAAACCTCAGGGAATCAAAGTAGTGAATGTAGATATGATGCTAGATCAAGAGGGAAGGACTTGTGTTTTATAGGTCCAGCAGCCCCTATATGAAGTGAGTTTCGTGGAAATGAGGCCTTTAATAGAATGGGATAAGTTTGGTAGTTAAGAATGATCAATGGGAATTTTCTTATTTGAAGACCTACAATCTCTGTGGCTGCTGCATGTTTTTATTTTGTTTCATAAATAAGCTTATTTTCAAACTTATGGCCCCACACACGGGAGGCCATTTGCCAACATTTGATAGACTTAGATGCATACAATTCAGGATAAGAATAGTTCCATACCACCAAGATAGTGTGACATAATCCGTAGATAAACTTATTTCTTAAACATATAATCATGAGTTTGATACTTGACTGGTATATGAAAAAAATACCTGTGAGGAATACCTTGGTTAAAAGAAAAAGAAAAAAGAATAGTTCCATACCTACCTTAATGTGTTATTTATCAAAAGTAGAACTATTTTTACCTTGACCAATGAAGAAACGAGCAGTGGCTACAGAAAAACAGAGAAAAATGAAGCAAGCAAACAAACCAGGCAATTGTTTAACCATTCGTCAATATAAGAAAGAGGTTTGCATACATATTACATAACGGTATCAATTGTGACACGGCAAATGGCGTCACATAAGAAGACCCCCTTTTTTGTTTTATTTTTTTGGAATGGATACTGTTATGCTTATTAATGAAATAAAAAATGAAATGTAATTCTACAAAAAAATTAGCAACTTTAGTATAATTTAAAATAATAATTATAAAGTTAAATTATTTTATCATATGTCAATTTATATTTTAATGATAATATAAAAATTTTACACTGAGTATATTTTGTTTGGTATGCATTATAACATTGAACACGTGCGCAACAAAGGAGTATTCCTGTGTAAAGGTTGTGACTCCAATAGTAAATTCTGTAGACTGCAAAATTTACATGGAATCAAAGTTGTGAATATATATCCCGCGGAACAGACTATGGTGTTTATAGGTCCAGCAATCCCTCCCTATATATGCACTACTCGTAGTAATTATGTTTCGTGGAATATGAGCCCTTTAATGGGATAAATTTGGAAGTTAAGACCTAAAATGGACATTTACTTGGCAGTTAACAATGGTCGATCTGGGAAATTTCTTATTTGAAGGCTTTCAAAGGGAATTTTCAATGTAAGACCTAAGACCTAAGATGTTGCGTTTTTTGTAAGAAATAATTACATCTTTCATTCAACTTTTTTTTTAGTTATTTTCATAAGATTTTTTAAAAAAAAAAATTCTCGAAATTATGAACCTTCCAAAAATGGACCAATCAAGGCTGTTATTCAATCTTATTGCCATCGATCACATAGGCGACTATTGGCAAAATCAGGTCATTTGCCAACATTATAGACTTGAATAAATCGGATTCATACAATGCAGACTCAGAAAGTCAAAATATAGTTCCTTACTTACCTTGGTATGCCGAGAAAATCAGGTATTATTAATTTATTATCCGCAAGTTGAAGTATTTTTTAGTCTTCATTTACCTTGAAGCTGCCATCAAGGAAATATGCAGTGGCTAAAGAAGAAGCAAAGAAAACGAAGCAAGCAATTAACTAACTCTTTCTTCCTTTTTTTCCCCGTATTTTTTGGTAAATGAAGACTTAGTTAATGAAGAAAATTATTCAAATTTGTAGGAATTCAAGTGTAAAGATCACATTGGGTAGAAATTGACAAGTTGAGTAATATATAAGTGAGAAAGATGTGCAAATCTAATGTTTTATGTGGTTCATTGGTGAAGATCTTTATGGTTCTTTACCCCCTTGGATATTCAGCATAAGCAAGACATTGTGGGTGAAATTTTTTATATTACAAATATTTGGATGGTATTCATATCCTCAATGTTCAACCAATGTTGCTAGTACATATGGAAATCAATTCTCAAAGTTAAGGCTCCTATAAATCAGAAATAGGAAAGGTGAGGTGTCATGTCAGTATGTATAATAAGTGGCTAGATGAACATAACATAACTTCTATGTTTGATTCCCTATGTTCACATAGAAGATAGTTTGATACAGCTCAAGGACATCCAAATGAAAATGAAGAGCACCTTTATTGATGGGTTTTTGCTGATGTGGTACTGACTCAGCTAAAAGTACAAACCAGTGGCTATAGAATAAGACTAATTTGTGAAGTGCTGTGATTTGCTCAGAAACGATTTTTTTTTCTCTCAGCTCACGTGATTAGCTTCAAGTAAATGCTCGTGACACTAATGGATCTCTCTTTGTGGTGGCATGTCGGATTATTTGGATATTAATGAATGCAGATGTTTTTAATATTTTAGTTCATATTTTGTATGAATTGGGAATGTGTGAATGTCAGGGAGTTGCCTTCTTGGGGGCTCTAATTTTCCCATCTTTGAGATTAATGTGATGAAACATATGGTGTAGTACTTTCTTGCGATTTTATTTTTGTTACCATCATCATCATGGTTACCTCAAAAGCGATGGATTCGAACTCATCTGTTGTATGTGTTAAAGCGATGGATTTGTGATTGGTTAAGCAGCATGAGAGTGCACTCCTTAGGTTGGAGAATTTAGTGCTCTTATGCATTCCTAAATCAATGAACATGTTCTGTTTTGAATATTTCTAGCAACGAATTTGATTTTTTCTGTGATGTATTGAAGCATATGCTAGGTTTTTTCTTTTAAGGACACCATTTTGCAGTGACCAAGCCTGACTAAATATTTTGAGGGACAAAACTAGCAAGTGATATTCATATATTTGATTTAAAGTTACACATAATTCTATTAATTTGTACTCATTATTATTATTGCCATTAATATAAAAATGAGTATACAATATATGAATTAGCAGACTATGCTTGTAGTATGGACGGAGAGCAATCGATTTTTTACCAACAGTCTATATTTTTAAGAGAGTTGCTTTCTAGAGATGAGAGTGAAGTAAGTAACACTTGTAGGATCATTATGTAATTTTCTTTGGACCTTTGTCCTTTTTGTGTTTCCAAAAAAAAAAAACAAAGAGTATACAATACTATTGGGCTTTTAGTTTTCAAGAGTATCTAAACCATAAGTTGGCTTTTGGTATCACAACATATTAACACATTATATTAACATTTTTTTTGGTAATAATATTGTTAGTATTAATTTATCAATTACATTATTAATAAAAAAACATATATAATAAATAGAAATGTACTTATTTAGTATTCGTAAATATATGTACAATTTTCGCCACCATTTAACTTAGATATACTATAATTTTCACGTATATGTCAAAGAAATCTATTAGTTTAATAGTTAAGAATTGATATTAGAATCAAAAGTAGAGGGTTCATATGTATCAAATCAATTAAAAATAATTTTATATGAAATTTTAAAGCTAAAATTGGATATTAAATTGGTAATAATTATTTTACGATATACACTAATTTATATGCATTGACATTGGCTATTGTAGATTAATATCATTAATTTAATTATTTTTAGTAAGTTATTTACAGGTATTCTATTTTTGTTCTTTAATCGAGTATGTAGCATGTTCTATATTGATCTTAAAAGGAAATAATCTGATTTAAAAATTATTTTTTAAAATAAAAATGTATTATATTGGCTCACGTATAATTTTTGTCACTCTATGCGTCAGAGATGTTACTCACGTAATTCTATTTTTAACGGTTATAAACGAGCATGAGTGCATGACTATTGACTCTCCTAATAATCTCATTTTCTCTTTTCTAGTCCTTAGTGGATTTTTTTTTTTTTTAATGGTCGACCATTAAAAAGTTGATGCCATCGAGTCTATAACGGTAGAACCCAACAAGAATACAAGGGTTGAATAGCAAAGTTGAATCAAGGTACTTCAATTAAAAATGAGAATTTTGTCAACGAAAACATAGAAACTTTGATTAAAACAATTCCAAGAACAATGAAAAAAAGTAATAGTGAACACAATTAAAAAAAAAAAAAAAGATGCTACGAAAAAAAGGCAAAATGAAAAATATCATGTCCAATACTAACCTAATGAACCTAGTTCTAAATCAGTGAGACCAGCGTAATATGGTGTTCATACGATGATACGAAGGTTAATTAGCTATGCTAGCTCCTTTACATGCCATTATAAGTGTCCAGTTGTTTTAAATTTTAATAAAGAATTAATTATAATAAAATTAATTTTAAATCATTAAATGTGGTTGAGATATGTTTGTCTAAAATAATTTTATTATTAATACATTTTACATTAAAACATATATAATGATATATGAGAGAAATTGATTTTCAATGTAAACCAAATAGAACTCAATTAAGTCATTTTAAGTTTGGAAAAAAAAATTCTACAAAAAAAATTACAGTAGTGTAGAGTAGTATGTAATTACGTGTTTTTAAACCCGTAAAAATACTACTTTACAATTTAATGAATCAGTTGTAGTTGAATTAGGTTTGAACTGACATATATATCATTACAAAGCAAAACAATATAAAATGATAGAGCTTAAGTTAACTAAGTAAAATTTCAATTTAAAAGGATTATATTACAAGTTTTATAAGTTAAAAATTATGTGAACCCAAATTATATATAGGTTCATTAGGTTAGTTTTAGACATGATATTTTTTTATTTTGCTTTTTTCTGTAGCATCTTTAACTTTTATTGAGTTCACTATTAAACTTTTTTTTCATTGTTCTTATATTAGGTTAATCAAGGTTTTCTATATTTTTCTTTACAAATATCAGTTATTTTTAATTTAAGTACCATGATTTAAATTTTGGACTGCTGCTAATTGATAAGCCTGCTTGTTATTCGGCCATTGTCGTCAACTCTTTAATGGTTGATGAAGAAAAAAAAATCCACTGAGGAATAAGAAAGAGATCGAGAACGTGATTATTAGGACTTAGGAGAGTCAATAATCATGTTAGTTTAGAACTGTTAAAAACAGAATTATGTGACTAACATCTTAGCTCATTGACAAATTTTACGGTGAGCCAGTATCATTATTATCCATCGTGATCATGGTTATGGTAAAATTCTTAATAACTTATTGATTGTTATTAGAATGTCTTCTGAGGTACTCACCTAATTTCTTCGACATCTCATGCACACCAAAATACGTACTGGTCAATGTAGGAGATCTCAAACCTAGAATCATTAAAGCACATCAAAGTCAATGCTTATTAGGAAAATCCTTAATAAATTGTTTACCTCAAACACGTTAAATACTACTCCATCATTACTATCTAAGTCATAATTTCGAACGCTTAATGCTAGCCCCTTTTCACCATCTATTATTAACTTTGACTCACGAGCTCTTCTATTCATTCTTTGATTTTATTTATATCTTCTTAATATTTTTTACATATTTAATAAAATGTATTCAATAAAAAGTATCTAATATTAAAGATATTTAGGATTTATTTATAATTGTTAAATTGATCAGGGAGATTTCAAAATTATTTTAAATCCTTTAATTATTGTTATTAATAATCCTCCTAATTACTAAATAAAAAATATTGATTTTTGAATGATTTACGGGGTTATAAAGATTTACAATGAGCGAAAAATGAAAGAGAATAGATCATAAGTTTGAATTGAATTCTTCTACTAACAAAAACAAAAAACTAATCATTAATATAGACCAATAAAAGAAAAGTGGTATCTTTTATTCTCACAGAAAATCTGTTTTTTTTATATATTTTTAAGATATAAATACATTTACTCTTTTATATAACATTTTTTAATAAAATATTATATATAATTAACGTCTTCTAAATGATTCTAAATCTTTTCTTAACCATTTTTTTAATCCCATAACTTATAATTAAAAGGTTAAATTATCATTTGGTTTCTATAGTTTCATATAATTCGTATATTTTAGTTCTTATGGTTTGAAAGTGATTTTTTTATTTCCTATAATTTATATTTTAATTCTCTTTTAGTCTTTATAGTTTAAAAGTGGTTTTTTTAATTCTTATAATTTGTAATTTAATTTTTTTAGTTCATATAATTTGAAAGTGATCTTTTTAGTTTCCATAATTTATATTTTAATTACCTTTTAGTTCTTACTAATATATATATATATATATATATATATATATATATATATATATATATATAATTAGCTAAAAATTAGTTATAAATTATCAACTATTTTTTTATTACAAATTATCTTATGATAAATTAGTTACAAATTATTTGTTAATATTTTTATAGTTAATTGTAATTGATAATATTACTCGTATTTTGATGGTAAGGACTAAAAAAAAAAAAAATATAAAGTATATAGACTAAAAAAATCACTTTCAAACTATAAGAACTAAAAAAAAATTAAAATATAAATTATAAGGACTAAAAAAACCACTTTTAAATTATATAAACTAAAAGAGAATTAAAATAAAATTTATAAAAACTAAAAAACCATTTTAAAATTATATAGACTAAAATATATAAATAATGAAATTATAAGGATCAAATGATTAATTAAACTCAATTAAAATATGAATATTAAAGTAGATCCCGGTTATATATGTGGTGCACATACGCTTAAGGCATCACTCAAACGACTTTCCAAATGTTTTTTTTTATAGAAAATTCAAATTTATTATTACTATATACATCAGAACAAGATTATTGGATATACTACTTTTGTATTCTTAGCATTAATGGTGTTAGCAAAATTAAAAGGATAAATAATTGATTATAGGTAAAATGTAAGAATTAAAATGTATTAATAGTGTAAAAAAAGTTACATTATTTTTGATTAAGATATTGTCATGTTTGATAAAGTTATTTGGTTAAAAAAATTGTTTGATAAATTTGTTGATCGTAATAATTACTTTTAAATATCATATATTTATAATTGATTGATAAGGTACGTAAAATTCTTTATATTGATTGATAATGTAAATTATTATTATTTTATTTGAGATTAATAAAATTAAATGATATAAACTAAATTTTTTAATTAGTATGAAATTGGATTAATAATTTTTAGTTATATATGAGTTTATGGAGTAATATCATGTAGAATTTCTGACGTGTATTCTTTGCTGTACACGCACTTGTATATATATTTCAAACACAATTAAGTACAAGTACAATTGCTTAGTTATAATGTAGGAATCATAAATACCAACTTAACAGATACACGCATAGAAGAATAAGGTTCTCTATTCAAATCAGTGTAATTGAAGTGTCGAATTTCACTTCAGAGCAAATCTAGAAACAAGTTGGAATTAAAAGACCAAAGCTGCAATTAATAATGCCAGAAGCACATAATTATCTGTCCCAAAATAAACGGAATAAATATAAACACCATGACAAGTTTTGTTATTCAGAGAAAATCCTGAAAGTGAAAACCGAACCAACGTGTTTCTTGTTCGTTTTAGGAATACTTCAAGAACTGCAAATTAATTTTTGAACATGATTCCATGGTGATTGGTGGTGCTATGTTATTGGCGATTAGTTGAAGTCATAGTCTCATAGGTGCCATGATTGGTTTTAGTTTGGACTCATAACTTGCCATATTAGATGACCCAATTCCCATGCAATGCATACGCCCACTTCAACTTCAAACCTGAAACATTCTCAAGGCTTGCATAGCCCAAAGAGACCTCATAAGGTAACCTGAAATATTTCTTAATAAAATTTAAAAGTTTCAATTTATTTTCTTAAAAAGAAACTTAGAACTAAACCAAATCTTGTTGGCGAAGAGTATATTTATCTAATTCGACTTGTGATTATATATTTATGATGTTATGAATGCAAATAATTTGAAATGCCAAAATGCTAGCGACAAAAACACTTATATATGGATAGAGAATGGTGGATCAAATTAAGGCTGAAAAAAATAACAAAATTTATATTATAAAAAAATGCGTGTGTGTGTGTGAGAGAGTGACTAAATTAGTTGATCGTGATAAAAATTAGCTAATAACTATAAGAGTACATTTATATTAACTTAGTTTATTAAATTATAAATATTTTATAAAAATCATAAGTAATCTATAAATATATAATTAAATAAATGATCATGTTTATATGATATTTTTATATAAATCTTAGTTTTTTTAAACCTGGAAATTTTGTTTTGGGTGGTTCAAGTTTTAGTTTATAATTAAGGTTAAACTTTTATAGAAAAATTTAAAAATTATTTTAATTACTTTTTTCAGTTTCAATTTTTTAATTTTGATTTATGTTTTTTGTCCGATCTATTTATTTTAGTCCTCCAAAGTCCAAATAATTTTTTAAAAAAAAATTAGTCTCTAAAATCGAAAAATATTATTTTTAATATCTCCATTAGAATTTTAATGGTTTTTTAATTACCTGTAATTAAAAATAAGTTTATATCACAATTTAAATTGTTGATCATAAATTTAAATATTTAATTATATGTTTTTTATAAATTATTTGTTATAATTTGTATATTTAAAAATAATGATTCATCATAAATTTTAATTATATAAAAATAAATAGTTTTTCCTGATTCCTACTGCATTGAGTGAAATACTATTAAAATTAAAATAGAAAAGAAAAATCCACACAAGCCACGGCATTGACTCTTAAATATGGATAGAGAATGGTGGATCAAACATGAAAGTCTATGCGGCACCGAATCTCGTGTCGGTCACACGTAATTACGGAGAAATAAATTGATTGTATATAGTTCACGCATTTGACTATTGACGATAAACTTTGGTCTTCATTATGATGGGTAGATAAAAATAATTCTATTCAAAATACAAATATTTTCAATACTTGATAAATGACGCCGGCCAAAAAGAAAAAAAAAATATTAGACAACAGAGAGCTTTCGTATGACAAAAAATTAAACCAACGGATAAGCTAAGATATCATCAGCACAAATATTTCAAATGCAACTGTTCCTGAAGATTGTTAATGGAAGCCACGTTCGACTCTCCAATCTTCAAAGGATCAAGTGCGTCTCACGTTCGTTCATCTAAAATTACATTAAAAAAATTAACTAATATAATATAATTTTAGGAAAATTTTATTCACGTATTAGTTTTGACGATAATAAATTGATTTTATGTTGAAAATTAAATTTTAAATTCAAGTTACTTTTAAATATATTTTTTATTAAATAAAAAATTATATTGAATTTTACTATTAACTTATTTTAAGAATAAAAATATTCAAGCATTCATTATTTTTCTTCAAAATTAATTTTAATAATCAACGAAAGTTGAGTATAACAAATGGATCTAATATTTCATAACGTTGTGAACGCACGTTCGAAACTCTTTTTAAAGATGTTTCTATATTTAATGTTTGGTCACATCCCCATTAAGGTTGTCTTTCAAAAATTAATTAAAACTTTTGTTTATTTAAAATCATTTTCACGGCAACACAGTTCTCTTTATTGATATTCACTTCTAGTTGTTCTCACTTCTCAAATACTTAACAGTTGACGGTTCACAGTTTTTCTTACCAACCAGGTTGTACAAAATCCAAACCTACTGTGTCGAAATTCTAAATTTAAAACTTAAATTTAAATTCAAGCTTCATGCTTAAATTTTAAGTAAGAATATTTGAAAGTGTAGCAATTGGTGAAAAATATTTGTGTAATATAGAATGTACGGTATTAAGGAAGTCGTTTGTTTCATGACATTTTATTTTTAATTTTTAAAAGAAATAAAAATTTAGATTTTCCTATTTTTTTATCAGTTATATTTGTCATGATTATAACTGATACCAAAAGTCATTTAATTTTAGCATTAGTTTTGGAATCGATATACAAAATACTTACTTTATATATCAATTGATTATACATCTCACTTAAAACCAATCTAAAAAGTTAAAAACAATTAATATTTTTAAAACACTTTTTTTATAAAAAGTGCTAAAACATGTCTAACTTGATATAGAAATTATACCTAAAAGATGTAAATTAGCACTCTGAACTAGCACATTGAGTACATTTAAAAGGATTTGATTTCTGTAAAATGAGAGATCGAGTTCGCCATAAAGAAGGATTCCATCTTCACACAAATAAGTGAAATAACTGATCAATTGAAGTGATATCGAATGCTAAAATAGTCGTGGTTTTCCACTATATACACAAGAGATTGTTAAGTACTTATGTTATTATGTGCATTTGGTTCAACTTATTCTGAACGATTAGTTATTATATTTTTCCTACTTTTTAAATGATAAATAATGATTTCTCCAAAACAAGTTGTTCAAAGCAGGTTGCAGGCATGCAGCGGAAATGTGTTTCCAACAAGTGATGTTTGAAAGGGATTGCAAAATTGTTTTCCATGACTGGAGGACAAGGGACCGAGGAATCAGAAGCTATATACAGGGTATTATTGCTGATTGCAGCCTATAGCAGTAGCCTCATTTACACGGATTCAGCTGTCTCTTGTTACAATGATGCGAATAGTTTAGTTAAATTATCTTTTATTAGCCATGAAATAAATGTATTAGATGGAGGATATTCTTCAACAGTTGACTTCTCTTATTGATGCTGATGTAATGACTTCAGCCCAATTTCAATAATAGTTCCATCCAACTCATTCTTTAAAAAAATAAAAAAATAAAAACTATATAAACTCACTATATATAATAGACATAAAACAAACAAAAGTTTAAATGATGCTTTCTTTTATTAAAATTTATTGAAGTCACATACAAAGATATCAACTGACTCTCACAATTCTGTGGCAAAAGGAAATGAGAAAGGAAACACTCGTTACATTAATTGGAAGGCAAGTTTTTAACTTAAGCACACACCACACACAGTGATTGGATAAAGCTCCACACAAGGCAAGAAAACTCTTGTATATAATATAAAGCAAGGTCGTTGCTGACTGAATAGTGATGAAGAGGATCAGTTGTAATCAGGATGGGCCAAAAGGTAAGCCTCAACGGCCTTGAAAAGAGCATCAGACTTGGCTTTGCCAATTTTGAGGTCGTCTTGGTTGGGCTGAGCATCTCCTTTGGTTTGGTATTTGACAGTTAGCTTCCCAGCAGACCCTCCGTTGGCGCCAGCAGCCAATTTGCATTCGAATGTGATCTTCTCCACTGTGTCTGGCAACCCATCTCCCCCAACTACGCTATAGCTATATCCCAAGTTAGCCTCATCAATCGCTTCTATTTTGTGCAACACAAACTTGGTTTCTCCATCTGTCCGCATTCATCAATTCATTCAGATCAGCTTTATTATCATATCATGGTAGAAAATAGAAAATATATAGTAGTGAATTAGTAAATAAAATGAATACAGTGAGTGACAGAGTACCCTCAAGGAAAGTGATCTTCTTGATGGTTCCGGGGCCACCATTTCCCTCAACGTTTTCAACACTCCTGAAGGCGTCAACAGCCTTTGGGATGACGTTGTCAGCATCCGTAACTAGAGCTTTGTAAAGGGTAGCAGGAGCCACAGGAGAGGTGGTTTCATCCTCGAATGTGAAAACACCCATTATGAAATATATAGAATGGAATGGATGAATAATAGTATATATTACTAGTTTGAGAAGGAGATGTTTGCTGCTGTGTGGTTCTTTAGCAGAGGAATGCCCTCTATTTATAAGCACTAAAGTTGCGCTGGCGTCACTCTACAATTGTGTGTACGCCCCATACCATAGTCTGAAGGTGCTGAGTCAATGATTCAACGTTGTTGTTCTTACTTCTTAGTTTACCAAGAGTATTCTTTCTCTGAAAACAAAAAACAAAATCTTTCTAGATGTGATTTAAAAAAAGAAATTCAATATTAATTTATATAGTTTGAATTTATTCTTCTCATTTTCGTATAAAATTAATTTTATCACTAAATTCATCATCTCTCACGCATGAATTCTGAAGAGATCGATAACAAAAACTCAATATATAAAGTATTTACCTGTACGTGATATTTTGTTTAAACAATGTAAATCTATATATTTTTAAGAATAATAAGAAAAGAATATATTGTCAGAGAAAAAAAAAGAATATGACTTTTAATTTTAGGCGGTCTTTCTTGTCTCTATTTCAGTAACTACTCCAATTTTCAAATGTCGATTTTTTCACTTGCATAATCTGTGTAATATTTTAATCACTTTTTTTTAATGTTAATAAATTTTATGTGTTTGTCAAATACTATTAAGATTTTGAAGCATTCAAATTCAATATACAAATTTTGAAGCATTCAAATTCAATCCACAAGAAATAAAGATTCATTCTATTGCTGAAAAATAAAGGTTTAATGATAAATTTGGTCCCTCTATTTATTTTAACTCAAAAATTTAGTCTTTTAATTTAATTCATCCATTGATAAATATTAATTATCACATGTGATATGTCATATTTCTATTGAATGTTACAATCACGTGTTTTACTTTAATTTTATTTACCTAATTAATGTTTAATAAAAGCAACACAACATAACGATCAACATAAATAATTAAAAATTAATGTCTAATTTTAAGATTGGAAACTAAAACAATAAATTAAAAAAAATTAAAAGATTTAATTGGTGAATTAAATTATAAATGAATCAAACTTCTAACCTGAGATAAATAAAGAAACTAAATTTACAATTAAGCCAAAAATAAATTCATTAAAAAAAACATGAGTTCAAAATGTTTTTTAAAAAATGCCACGTTCATCCATGACGACAGATTGCTGTATTTGTGGGAATGAAGCGCATGTTAATTTGGAAGTGCATCCACATTCGGAATACGTGCAACCAACTCAACGCTACATGTTAGAGTTTCAGCTTCGACGTGGGAAGATGTGGGTAACCATGGATCTGTGAAGCCAATCCAAACATACTAGAAATATTTTTATATTAAATTATTATATAATACTATAAAATTAATCTTTATCATTAGAATTTATTTATAAAATAGATTTTGTATTTAAACCTTTTTAAAAAGCTTAAATATTTAACAAATTTTGATAGAATTATTTGACAAGTTTAATTTTTATACATTCTATTTCTATTTTCAAAGAATGTCAACTAATTAGAAAACGCTTTAAATTTGATTTAAAAATAATTATTACGAGAATTCTCAATTTTTATTCATTTTCCGTTCGTTTTCTCTTGTTTATTTGGACTACATTTTATCTCATATTAGCATTTTTTTACTCATTTAAATTTATTGTTAATTTTTTTCATAATTTAAAAATACTAATATGAGATAAATTGGGCTAAAGCCATTACATCAGCATCAATAAGAGAAGTCAACTGTTGAGGAATAGACTTCATCCAATACATTTCATGCAAACAAAAACTTTTATTTTTATTATTTTTTATATTCAACAGGGCCTAAACCCAAAAATTAAAGCAACCCGACCCAAGCGAACCATGAAGAGGCCCATCAGTTGGGAGGAATACATTCACTAAAGAGTCTAGCACCAGCCAAGTTACCAAAAGGACAATTTTGGAAAGTTACCTTCAGAGTAGTGCCTTCATCATCGTGCTTGCCTTATCACGCACGATTTGCAGCTTCGTGATCCTTGTCTCCTAAAGATCACAATTGACTTTATCTTGTCTCCTATTTTTCCAGCATTGTTAGCGTTTATGTTTTTTTTTTTTAATCTTATAAATAGTTGTAATGAATCAAGAGGAAGACAATGAGAATTTCAGCTATTCTATCTCTTACTTTTTGTTTTTGGAGGTTGATTCCTGTCCTCCAATTTAGGAATATTCCTATCCTTATCAATCGGTGTTTTCATTGACCCTCCCATGACAGACAATACTCGTGGCCACACCCTCTCACGTCTAGAAGAGACAGTCACCCTCCTCACCCAGAACCAAAATACCCTCACCGCTATCCAAAACTCTCTTCACTCCCGACTCGACAAGGTTATCTCTCGTTTTCAATCACTCGAAGTTTCTTCCCCATCCATGTCACCAC
Source organism: Glycine max (assembly GCF_000004515.6). Classification (NCBI taxonomy): domain Eukaryota; kingdom Viridiplantae; phylum Streptophyta; class Magnoliopsida; order Fabales; family Fabaceae; genus Glycine; species Glycine max. The sequence continues at coordinate 42,662,094 of NC_038243.2, read as the reverse complement.
GACCTTCCCCTCCACACATGAACCTTGATATACCTCGATTTGATGGTACCAATGCCCTGGCCTGGATCTTCAAGATCACTCAGTTTTTTGACTTTCACCGCACCCTGAAGGACGAGCGTCTTCAGGTAACCTCTTTCTACCTTGAAGGCGCAGCCCTAAGCTGACGACCAATTACCCTCCTGGTCTTCTTTCCTCTAGGCCCTCGAATTAATCATGGAAAGGCATGATTGTTTTTGAATTAAATATCACTTCAATTAATCAGTTACTTGTCTGAAGACGGAATCCTATTTTATGGTGAACTCTTTCATTTTATAAAAATAAAATCCTTCTAAATACAATAATTACATGTGCTAGTTTAAATTGTTAATTTACATCTTTTAGGGATAATTTTGATAACATATTAGTCGTGTTAACATTATTATATAAAAAAAAGTCTTTTAGTATTAACATCATATTGTAAATTTCTCCATGAACTCGTAGAAGAAGAAAATAAAAATAAGTTTCTTCTATAAGTTAAACAGGGCCTATATATGATATTACCTACCCATGGATTCCCTACATTTGTCTAACAAAAATGAAGCGGAAAACTAGACTCTATGAATTTAATATTGGAGAAAATGATGAACTTATTTGATTGAGGATCAAGGAACTTGAAACCTTTGACTCCAAGGGATAGCCCACGAAAATGCAAGGCAAAGTTCGTAGGAAAATGTTAGTCTTTTGGGAAGGGGTGATTTAAACAAAAGCAAGGCACCCGAACAACTTAAGTAGAAAGAAATCACGTTAGCAATTATAAAGAAGCTCAAAAGGTGAGCAATTTTTAAGACTTGATGAAGGAGTTATACTGATCAAATATGCCATATATGACATGCAAATGTGTTCTCCCCCAAAATAAAGAGAATCCTAGACAGAAAAAGATCCATTAATAAAACATGTCTTTTCATTAAATGCGAGAGTACAATTGAAGTGACTCACTAATTATTTTGAATTATTTCTTTTAAAGAAAAAGAGTGCAGCTAGTGCACTTAAAAGCTAAGATAAGATTTTTCCTTCTTTAATGATTGAAAATTCAATAGTTAGAAAATGAGAATATACCAAGCTAATAATTTATAAATATATCATGTTAGCTACCAGTTTTACCATAGTTATGTATTTTGTTAAGTTTTGTAAATTTATGTTTGTGTTTCCTTCAATATATTGTTTTATAAATTGTGACTTTTTGGTTGATTACTACAATTATAAATTACTATAATTATATATAACTTTAAATTTTGAGTATATAAATATAACTTAATTACTTTGATCCTTCTTAAATTTTTAGCACAGGCCCAATTTGAGAAGTACGTGCCAGTTATTGGGCTGTTAAAAAAGAATGTCTAGACAGTTTTTAGGCATAACACTTCAAAATATATACTCTTCAATTTTCATCATCCAACTGATGAGAATCATGAAACTGGCCAAATACAGGCTAAAGGCCCAAGTGGAGAAGGACGAAGGCCCAAGTGGAGAAGGACAAAGCCCCCGAGTGGAGAAGGATGAAGGCCCAAGTGGAGAAGGATGAAGGCCCAGAGGCAGAGACACTATCAAGACTATTAATTGTTGCTGAAGGCCCAAACAATTTGAAGGCCCAAGTTAAATAAGTTTTTAGTTATAATTTATTTTTATTGTAATTTTGGCCCAAACTGTTTAAAAGGCCCATGTCTATTTTTATCTTTTTGTTTAGCTACACTATAAGTATGGGTTTTTGTTTTGAATAAAAAAACTTTTGGCATTTTCATAAAATTGGGTGAGAGTTTCTCTCTGGGTTCCTTGTTGAACCAATTATCAGACTTATCAAGGTAATCCTTGTGGCGTCTACCCAGACTTATCTTCCTTCACTGGAAGTGGCGTCTACCCAGACTTATCTTCCTTAACCGGAAGTGGCGTCTACCCAGACTTATCTTCCTTCATCGGAAGTGGCGTCTACCCTGACTTATCTTCCTTCACTGGAAGTGGCGTCAACCAAAAACTCTACAGCCTGTATCACGCGATCCACTCCTACTCAGGTTCACATCATCTGGTATCAGAGCTTTGGCTCTTGATACAGGTTCTATCTTATCCTATTATTTTTCTTTGTAATTTGTCCTGGTTCGTGTTTTGTCCTTGTTCTGTTATTTGTTTTTCTTGTTTGCGTCTTGTTGCGTTCTTGTTTGTGTCTTTGTTTCGTTCTTGTTCTTGTCACGTTTGTGTTCTTGTTGTTGTTCTTGTTTCTAGTGTCTTTCAGACTTTGTGTCAAAAAAAAATTGTTTGGGTTCTGTTTCAAGTATAAAAAAAAAAAAAAAGTTGCAGAAATTTTGAAAAAAAAAAAGAGAAGAAAAGAAGAAAGAGAAAAAAGAGAAAGTGGGTGTTTGATCTTTGAACACGAAATTGAGGCAGTTAGAGGCTTTTTTTTGGCAGAAAATCGTGTACCAAATCCCATTATCTAGATTCTCCTCTGAATTCTGAGCGTTTTGATATATAGTGGGCCTCAAACGGATAACCGTAGCAAAAGTTATGAGCATTTGAAGTTTAGTTGTCATATCTGTTATCTTATCTGTTATCCTATCTGTTATCTTATTTGTTATCATATCTGTTATCCAAATTAAATCTAATTTGTTATCCCAAATCTGATCTATTATCCAACTCAAATCAAATCAAAAAAATTTATCCAAATCAGATTTGTTATCCAAATCTAATCTGTTATCCAAATCAAATCCAATCTGCTATCCAAATCAAGTCCAAGTTGTTATCCCAAATCAAATCTGTTACTCTGATAATTCTATTGTCTTTCCTTTTATTTTATATTACCTTGTGTGTCTAATTCGGTCTATCCAGGAACTTAAGAGGGAGTGAGTGGTAAAAGGCAAGAGTGAAAACATCACACAAAAGCCTATATTGAGAGCATCAAACACGAGTGAACTACCATTAAAGAGAGAAACACGTGAGTAGAGTGTGGTGAGGTCCTGAATTTTTTTTAATTTACTGCAAAATTCTTTGTTCCTTAATCATGGCAAGAGCTGGTGACAATGGTGGTGTATATCATCAACTGGATGAATCTCAACGCTTATTTCTGGACGCGTGGACTACACAAATGCAACGTTTGTTGACCAAATCTTCCTTGTTTACTCTTAAACCTCTATCCCCTAGAGAAGTGTGTGATGACCAAATCAGAATGAGAGAAAAGAGAGAACAAGAGAAAGAAAATAGTGAGGCTCCACAAAGGAATATGAAAAAGAAGAGTGATACACCCGAGGAAAAGAGTGATACACATGAGAGAAAATTTAATTATTTTGCAGAGGCGAGTGAAGTGAGGAAAGTGTTACCTGCTCATGAACCACTCAATCTACAGTATTGCAAAGACAGTAAAATTTCTACTGATAATTCTAATGAGTTTACTATTTCTATTTCTCCTAGTGTTCAACCATTATTGCAGGAATTTAAAAATGTCGTTCCTAAGGAGATTCCTCATGGACTACCACCTTCAAGAGGCATAGAACATCAAGTTGATGTCCTCCCCGGAGCTTCATTGCCTAACAAGCCAACTTACAAAAGCAATCCCCAAGAGACTCAACGTAAGGATGCACATGCCAAAGTTGAGTATGTGAAAAGATTGTATGACCAAGTGAAGGTGCAAATTGCAAAGAAGAATGAAAGCTATGTCAAGCAAGCCCACAAGAAAAGGAAGGAAGTGGTACTTGAACCCGGTGATGATCCTGAACATTTGAGGACAAATGTTTTCCAAGAAGGAGGGAATGATGAGAATCATGAAACTGACGTGGGACTTGATATTTTCCAACGCTCTCCCTCAAGTTCAATTGGGTAAGTTTTTTTTTTTGCCCAACTGAAACTTGTATATTTTTTGGGCTCGTACTTTAGAGACCTTAAAACCATACTCCTTTGGTTCTTTGCTTGGACTTATTCTTGAGTTTTTTTTAGAAGCAAAATACAGAGGAACAAGAAGTTTCACTTCATATTGAATTTTTAGCATAAGCTCGATGTGAGAAGTGTTGGTTATTGGTCTGGTATACAAGTTGAAGTGGGAGTTGTCAAAAAAGTGTTTTAAACATATATACTTTTCACTTTTCTTCATCCCAACTGATGTGGTACGTTATATTTTTCAACAATCCAAGCAAAATATTCAGTCAAGAATAACATGTGGTTAGTCCGAATAACGAGTTAGAATATCTTAAATGTTTCGGATTTAAATTTCATAGATGAAAAAAGTTAAATTAAAAGAAAAAAATTCATTAAAAGTGATTAATTAAATTTTTACGAAAATCAACCATCAACGAAACAATTTCGTACAAGTGTCATTTTAAAAAAAAGTGTAAACTATTAAACTCGCAATAGTAAACATAAGAGAAACAAAAGTTGTAATGATTGCTCATCTTTATTATAATTTATTATTGATGAAGTGAGATACAGATATATCATAAGTCTCACAATTATATGGGAAAAGGAAAGAAGAAAGGAAAGACTGGATACATTGGAAGGCAACTTAAGTTGAGAACAGAGTGATTGGATAAGTCTCCAAGCAAGAAAGTGATGACAAGTAAGTTGAAGAGGATTAGTTGTAATCGGGATGGGCCAAAAGGTAAGCCTCAATGGCCTTGAAGAGAGCATCAGCCTTGGCTTTTCCAGTTTTGAGTTCGTCTTGGTTGGGCTCAGCATCTCCTTTTGTTTCGTATTTGACAGTGAGCTTCCCAGCAGACCCTCCATTGGGACCAGCAACCAATTTGGAGTCGAATGTGATCTTCTCCGCCGTGTCTGGCAATGCAGCACCCCCAACCACGCTGTAGCTGTATCCCAAGTTCGCCTCATCAATGCTTTCTATTTTGTGCAGCACAAACTTGGTTTCTCCATCTATCCATTCATTAACATCAGCTTTATTACCATACATTGTATTATTTGGTTTCATTACAATTAATTATGTTACTATGCTATTGCAACATAGTATATAGATGGGTAGAGATGCATGGAATAATAATGAAATAGAAAATCAAATGAAAACAGTAAGTACCCTCAAGGAAAGTGATCTTCTTGATGGTTCCTGGGCCACCATTTCCCTCAACGTTTTCAACACTCTTGAAGGAATCAAGAGCCTTTGGGATGACGTTGTCGGCATCTGTAACTAGGGCCTTGTAAAGAGTAGCAGGAGCCACAGGGGAGTTGATTTCATCCTCGAATGTGAAAACACCCATTATGAATGGAAGAATAATACTACTAGTTTGAGAAGGAGATGCTTGCTGCTGTGTGCTTCTTTAGCAGAGGAGTGCCCTCTATTTATAATCAAGCAGCCAAGCACTACCTCTGGTGTCACTCTGCTCCTATGTATGCCCCATACCATAGTGTGAATCTGCTGACTCACTGATACAAGGTTGTTGGGTCATCATCGGTTCTTTTTTTAACCCAGAGTATTGTTCTTGTTCGATTGGTTTTCTCCACTTGGATTATCTTTGTAATATTTCAATCACTTTTTGTTTTCTTTAATGTTAAAATACTATTCATTTTATGTGTTTGTCAAAGTATATCGAATTGGCAGCATTCAAATTCAAAGAAATAGTAAATGATAAACACGTCACGTTCAACGATCAACGATGGCGACTGTTTGCTGTTGTATTTGGGGGAATGGATAAATTATTATTTTAGTTTGTGTATTATTTAAAATAAATATTTAATTTTATATTATTTGAATTGAAAATAAATAAATATTTCATTTAATTCATAATTAAAATGAAAACAAAAAAATATTTTTAATTTATAATTATATTTAATTTTACATTGTATTTTGGATTTTGCTCTTTACAAAAAAAAAATTCGTTTTCATTTAAAGAATTTAAATAATGTAGTATTTAGTCTTTCATATCATGTTAATTGTTTATCTATTTAATAAATTGTGAAATGACTATTCAGATAACACATGTCTGTGTTTATGATAATCTTCAATATGTAATACTTTTAAATTTTTTATTAGGTATCTGTATTAAATACTTTATATTTAATTTAAAATAAACATTAAATTATATATTTACATTATAAAATAATTTTATATTATTATTCAATCTTAAACTATGATTTATCATAAGTTATTTAATTTTTATAATAATTGTATCAAAAATCATACCAATGAGTATATCTAATTGGTGGACAATTTAAATTTTAATTGTTTATGCATTTTCATTTTAATTTATTAGAATGACATTGACAACCAAACAAGCGATTTTAAATTACATTTACTATATACTAGCGACTAAATATATCGTTTGCAAAACCTTACATATAATTATGTTTCAGTGAAAGTGTTATATATAATAGTTTTGTTTTAATAATATTTTCGCCACTAGGATGTTAGCTTTAAACTTTTGCGACTGACACATTGGTCCCTAATTCTGTCACTGTTACACAAATGTTTTTATCTAAATACACTGAAAGTGTGCTGGATATTTGAGACCGAAATTAGATGGTGGCAAATTTCGGTTGCCAAATCGAATTAGACGGTAGCAAATTAAAAAGTATCTTGGCTGCTGGATGTTTTCTTAAATTATTTTACACAAACTAATAAAAATTAATAAAAGATAAATGATTACAATAATTTTATAAAATTAAGCTTATTATTACGTTGAAAAATTAAAATTCTTAATGATATTAGTGAAAAAATATAAATAATATGTCATTGAAAAATAAAATAGCACTTAAAAATCAAAGATTATATTTTACAAGAATCAAATTAACATGTGCTCATTTTATGAAGACAAAATAATAGTTTTATATTTTAGAAAAAATTTAAAAAATTACAATTGAAAAGATCAAAAATAAAATTCACTAACTTTATAGAAATTAAATATATATATATATATATATATATATATATATATATATATATATAAACCATATTTTTAATTTATACTTTTTAGATATTTATTACATGGATCTAACAAAAGTTTGACATGGAATTATCCATTTCACGGTTAGTCAATGGAATGGACCGTAACGCACTCGCAGCCAGGAGAAATTTAAGATTGCGGTAGCCAGTGGCCTTTAATGCTTTTTGTAGACGCCCTTCTAGATGTTGTTGGAGAAATTGGACTTTGGGTTTTTGATAACGAGTTTCGAGAAAGTAGTGATTACAGAATAGTAGTATTAGATATATTTATCCTGATTAGAGGATTCACTAGTTGTTGCTAAGACTTAACATGAATTAGATTGAGATAACCAAATTGAACATGATCACACGGAGGAAATGGCAATCAAATGTTCACATGTTTGGATCTTTCATTGGTTGTCTGCTTGTGAGCCAATTGAATTGTTGACTTGCTATCACATAAAATCACGGTAGTTTAACTTAAACTTCAAAGAATTGCAAGACTTGTTTGAGCCAAAATAACTTAGTTGTCAAGGAAGCTAAAACATGATATTAAACTACCATATTTTAATTCTTACTTGGATTGGATCTATCTTGTATGTCTTAATCAATTGATTGGCCCATGACCTTTGTGCGATTCATTGGTAGAAGTGTAGGGTAATTGAACTAAGAATTGTTACATAATTAAACCTTAAGTCTAGTTTCATATTAGGTTAATTAACCAAACAACCTTTATATTTGTCCTTCATGGTTAGGATTTAGTTTCTAACATGAGCAATTAGGAAATTAACCGAAAGATAACGTTAGTAAATTTTGATCAATTATAAATCAAATTCATAGGGATACTTGACAATTAACGGATAATACAATGCTTAATTAGAATTGAAGAGAATGGAATAAGAACATACTTAAAACCACAATCCTACCTGTTAATCACTAAGGTTCTTCTCGTTTATCATTTTTTTTATTTGCAAATTCTTCTACTTTTTAGTTTTCACCGTTACAAAATCACTTTCAACATTTTATCCCTAGAGAATTATGATTTAACAACGAATTAATCGTTTGTGTTTGATATCTAGACTTTATTCATTGTTACTGCTACGTTTGCCTTTACGTGTACACGTGTTCTAAAACGCATTAGTGTGTATTCAGCTCTTTCTAAATAGCTTTGAACTCGGTGAAATATTGATTCACAGTGGGGAAACATTTTGTGCAATTGACGAACTCCTTTTGTAACTAAAAAATTCAAGGTCCATTACTTTGTTCGAAACGTTCATGCAAATCATGTCATGGATTTCATTTAAACTCAAATTTTGCGGACATTGTTAGTTATTATGAATTTTCATTATTAATATAATTTATGTATAACAAATATTTATTTATTATGAATTTTTATCGTTTAAAATTTAAAATTTATTTTTCCGTAATCTATAAACTAAAATACAAGTTATTTAATAATATAATAATTTAGTATAAAAATAATTCAGTCCCGCAAATACAGCAAACAGTCGCCATCGTTGAACGTGATGCGTTTGCCATTTAACTAATTTTTTTATTAATTTATTTTGGAGGAAACTTCTTTGAATTTGAATGCTTCACAATCACAATATTTGACAAACGCATAAAGTTAATATTTGACATTAAAGAAAAAAGATTGAAATATTACACAGATTGTTCAAGGGGAAAAACCAAAATTTGAAAATTAAAATTACTGAAATAGAGAAAAGAAAGACAGCATAAAAAAAGTAATATTTTTCCTTATTATTAGCAAACATATAAACTTACATAGTTTAAAATAAAATATCACGTACGGTTAAACTACTTTATGTATTGAATTTTGTCTTCCAAATTCATACGTGAGAGAGATGATGAATTTAGTGATAAAAAGCTATTTATATAGGAAAATGAGACGAATAAATTTAAATCATATAATTATACCTAAATGATTAATGGAATTTAAATTAATTGATTAAGTAGAGTGTTTGAATTATTATAAATTTTTTTATATTTATTTTTATTTTTTATGGATAAAAAAATTATACCTAAATAATTAATAGAAAAGAACAAGGAAAAATGAAAGAAAGAGAGACATAACAAACTAAAAATACAAATAGAAAAGTAGTCAAAGAAGAATTTAATACATGATCATATCTTTTAAGAAGATATATTTTTTTTTTCAGCAGCTTCATTCACACTATGGGTCATATACAATACAAGGAAATTGATACCAGAGGTAGTGCTTGGCTGCTTGATTATAAATAAAGGGCACTCCTCTGCTAAAGAAGCACACAGCAGCAAGCATCTCCTTCTCAAACTAGTAGTATTATTCTTCCATTCCGTTCTACATATAATCATTCATAATGGGTGTTTTCACATTCGAGGATGAAATCAACTCCCCTGTGGCTCCTGCTACTCTTTACAAGGCCCTAGTTACAGATGCCGACAACGTCATCCCAAAGGCTCTTGATTCCTTCAAGAGTGTTGAAAACGTTGAGGGAAATGGTGGCCCAGGAACCATCAAGAAGATCACTTTCCTTGAGGGTACTTACTGTTTTCATTTGATTTTCTATTTCATTATTATTCCATGCATCTCTACCCATCTATATACTATGTTGCAATAGCATAGTAACATAATTAATTGTAATGAAACCAAATAATACAATGTATGGTAATAAAGCTGATGTTAATGAATGGATAGATGGAGAAACCAAGTTTGTGCTGCACAAAATAGAAAGCATTGATGAGGCGAACTTGGGATACAGCTACAGCGTGGTTGGGGGTGCTGCATTGCCAGACACGGCGGAGAAGATCACATTCGACTCCAAATTGGTTGCTGGTCCCAATGGAGGGTCTGCTGGGAAGCTCACTGTCAAATACGAAACAAAAGGAGATGCTGAGCCCAACCAAGACGAACTCAAAACTGGAAAAGCCAAGGCTGATGCTCTCTTCAAGGCCATTGAGGCTTACCTTTTGGCCCATCCCGATTACAACTAATCCTCTTCAACTTACTTGTTATCACTTTCTTGCTTTTTCTTGCTTGGAGACTTATCCAATCACTCTGTGCTCAACTTAAGTTGCCTTACAATGTATCCAGTCTTTCCTTTCTTCTTTCCTTTTCCCATATAATCGTGAGACTTATGATATATCTGTGTCTCACTTCATCAATAATAAATTATAATAAAGAAGAGCAATCATTACAACTTTTGTTTCTCTTATGTTTACAACAGTGAGTTTGCATTTTTTTTCCATCTCATGTATCATATATTACAACAGAAACATAATTTTATTATACACACAAATGAAATTTTTTTCACACAATACATTATAATAGAAATATAATTTTATCGTACACTTGTGTGAAATTATGTCTTCATTTCAAAAAAAAAATTCCACTCCTTTTTATTTTAATGAAATTAAATTTCCATTTTATTCTTTTGCACCTTTATGTTATAACAATATAATTCCATTTTATAGTGTACAAGAAAATCATTTTTATTGTATATCATATATTCTCAATCCTACTACTAGTCTTGGTGCACTTCATTTTCTCCTTTGCCAACTATCCACATACACTTACATTTTGACTAGTAATGGCTTACCAACAATACAGCACAACACCGCACCGTGCCAACCCAAGTCTCTGCTTCGTTAGCTTTGAAACCAAAAATTATCCGTCTTAATAAGGAGAATAATAGGGGATGTGGATGAGACAGAAAATGTGTCCAACAAGCTCAATAAGGAGAATAATAGGGGATGCGACGGGAATGAGAGGAGGTAAGAGGAAGATCGAGAATGATTAGAGTTCTAAATCTCACTAAAAATATTTGAACTCAACTTCATTCATATAAGGGGTATTCACCAATAAGAGTCCCTCATGAACTCGAATTAATCCAAACCGATCCGAATAGCCTGGATTTGATCATTCATATTTACGTATTTGAATTAATATCGAACCGAACCGATCAAAACTGTTGTTGAGTCACGGGTTTAGATTTATAGATTCATTGACTCGTTGAACCCATCCGTGAACCTGTAATTAAAATATATTTTTTATTATATATATATATATATATATATATATATATATATATATATATATATTAAAAACTAAAAAAAATATTTGACAATCAAGGGAAGGTGTGGTAATACATTATTTCTTCTCATGCTTTTAATAAAATAGTAACAATTTAATAAGTTGGGGGATAAATCTAGGTTACACGTTGTGATAAAATATTTTTTATATAATTAAAATTTATGATAAATAACTTATATTGTGATATAAGATCAATTTTAACAATTGATAAATTTTAAATATATATATATATATATATATATATATATATATATATTTAAATTAAACTTTAAAAAATGGGAAGGATAGAAAAAGATAAGAAAAATCCATAAAAACGTTAATTGATGATTTTTTTTAAATAAAAATACTTTCATTAAAAAATAACTCATAAAATTAGTCTAATTATTATCCTATTTTTTCTTTATATATAACAATAACTAATTTTAAAAGATTTTCTCGTTTGGGATAAAATCAAAAACCCTATTTATCTTATATAGGGCTAAAATTTGAATTTAACCTAATTTTTGAATAGTTATAAAAATCATCCAAACCATGGACTAAAAGGAGAAACCGCGATATGTTGTGTTGTGTCGTGCCGCTTTGTTTTTCAATCAGCAAGTAACAATTCCTTCACTTTTTCACAACAAATCATGTTTCATGCTTCTTTACATTCACTTCTAACTCTCAAATTTTATTCACCAACCAACATAATTAACAACTTTTTTTATATATCACTTATTTTTTTATTGTGTGTTGTGTGCGTCACTTGTCTTTATAAATATTATTAAGACTCTATGTGGTATCAAAGTAATTATTACGATTAGATTATTGGGATTCATATTTGTTGATTTGTTTGATGCCCAAATAAAATTTGATTATTTTTTCTAATTTACACGAACCCTAATGTAATCTTTGGAAAAATATATTGCATTGATATAGATATTTATCCAGATCAAGATTTTTTTATCAACATGCAGTTATTTTACTTTGAGCGGCATCCTCTTGATTTCAGATTCCAACTTAGTAGCATATTTTTTTATTCTCTATAATTGATTCATCTGGATCGTGGATCGTGGATCGTGTATTATTTTATTTATTGTGGATATGTTATTTAGAATTTGCAAATGTGACAATTGGAAAAGAAAAGTGGTGTAGGGAGTGTTAATGATTCATCTCCAATTAGCACTCTCTCTCCATGTCATACATCATAGCAAGGGATAGAAGTTCCTTCACAACCACAAGGGCATGAAACTCATCCACAACAATGACAAAGACAACAACCTGAATTTGCATTAAGAAGGAAGATGATAGGACTTAGTAAGTACTGTAATGCATCATATGCAACAACTATATATATATATATATATATATATGGAATCTCTAACTTGAAAAGACATGTGTTCCAACAATGTAAGAAAAAACCTACAAGGCGTATTGATAAAAAGCAAAGTGACCCTAATAAAATTAGTACGAAACTTTTTTATTTTAATCAATAGCGGACTCTAATAGCACTTGCAAAGATGATAATTATTGATGAACTTGTCTTTGAGTTTGTTGAGAATGAAAGGTTTAGGAAGTTCATGAAAAATTCCCAACCTAAATTTAAAATTTCTTCCCGTGTCACTATTGCTAGATATTGCATGCATGTGTTTAATGATGAAAAGGAGGAGTTGAAACATGTGTTGTCTGCAAATAAACAAATGGTTTCACTTACTACGAATATTTGGATGTTAATTCAAAATAAGAGTTACATGTGTGTGACAGCTCATTACATTGATGAAGGATAGGAGTTGAATAAAAAAAATATTGAATTTTTGTTTGATTTTTTACCACAAAGGGATAACCCTAGAGAATTTTTTATAAAATGGGCGATTTCAAAAGTTTTATGTGTAATAATGGATAGTGATAATGCAAGTGCTAATAACTCTACTATTTCATATTTAGCTAGAGCATTGTGTGTTTGGAATGAACATACTTTGTTAAATGGAGAGTTCATGCATATGCGATGTTCTGTTCATATTTTGAATGATGTTGAATGGAGAATTCATGCATATGTGAAGTGCAAAAAATGAGTTAGATAGGTATTTGGAGGATGATGTTGAAGATGACCACGTTGAGTTTGACATTTTTGAATTGATGGAAATTGAAAGCATCCAAATATTATATTCTTTTCTGTATGGTTAGAGATATATTGGTTATTTTTGTATCTACTATATCATTTGAGTTTGCATTTAGTACGGGGTAAAATTCAGTTTCATTTTGTAGTTCCTTAAGTCCTACTACTGTTAAAGCTCTCATTTGTGTCAAAAATTGGCTTAGATCTACTAAGCAAAATGTTAATGATTTGCAAGTTGAAATAAATGAAGCGGAAAAAAATTGAATTGGATGTGTAATCTCTTATTTCATTTTTTAGAATTGTATAAAATATCAATTGATTTTTGTGCTAACAGGGTTGTGGTTAAATTTTTGGAGTTGTTTGGTTTGACTTTAAATACTGCGAGTATTGGACTGCGAGTATTGGAACGGACTACTAGTGTTAGAACGTCTTAAAGTATTACTTTCAGGTATATTGTTATTTGTTTCACATTTTTTCATATTTTTTTTATCATTTTTATAATATTAATAGATCATTTTTTCATTTGTTTCAACAAATCTGATTGTAATAAATGTGGTTGTAACAAATCTGGTTGCAAAAAATTAATTTGTAGAAAATAATTGTGTTTCAGACTATTATAGAATACATCTCTTTGAAGAATATTTTGTTTTAATTTGTGCTAAATGAATATTATGTTGATAGTGCTAAATGAATCAATTTTACTACTTTCAGATATTTGATAATATTGTATTAATTGTATTTGATATTTGAAAGAATTATGATATAAAATAGTAGTTCTAAGAAGAAAAAAACCAAATTTAAATAGATAATTTGTTGGCCTAGACCAAAACAAACCGTTCATGAATGAGTCGAGTTCGATTAAAAAAATTATGAAGATCGAACAAAATCAAATTGATCAAATTTAATTGAGTTGAATCCTAAATTTGATCAAAACTAGTCCTAATCGACCCGTGAACACTCCTGATTCATATTAACATTACCATGTAATGATAAAAAAATTACATTGATATAAAAGAATGTTTTATTGGAAAAAATACTTTTTCCTAAAATAAACAATACACGAAATAGAAATACGGGTATTCATTTATATGAGAAGTATAACATAAAAATACTAAAAAGGGTTGTTGCTTTAGACTGTAGAGTTAAATCCACATAGAAAACCTCAGCGTGAGCGTGGAGTGTGCAATCACTTGGACGCGCTAAATAATAAAACCCTTCGCAGTTCACATTCGTACTCTTTCACTCGCTCTCTCTTCTCTTTCCGAGTTTATAAACTTAACCTAAACCCAACGTCGTCGTTTCGTCCCCCTAATTATCATCGTCTCGCGAACCACCGCGTCAATGTCGGCCAGTGGTGGCGCCGCCATCGCCGGCGGAAGCCGCAACCGCAATCGGCATCTCGGTGAGAACCGCTTCTACAGCCCGCCGCCGCTGAGGAAACACAAAGAGAAGCAGGAGCAGCAGCGGTCGTCGCTGTCGAGAACTTCCTCGGAGAACAGGCCTGGTTCCTCTTCCGATTGTTCGATTTCTTCGCGCGCCACATCGGACATGTCCAATTTGGATCGATTGTTGGAGCACATCACGCCCCTTGTTCCCGCCCAATATTTTCCCAAGGTAACATCGACATCAATTCAATAACGCTATTTGATTTTGTTTTTGTGTGCTTGTTTTTTTTTTCTTTCTAGTTACTGGTTACCGTAGTGGAGGTGTTGAATTTAGTTAATTCGCAGTGATGTAGCAGCATTGGACCCTTTTAGTTAGTGAATGGATGAATTAATAGATAGGATCTTTAGTTAGTCAATGTAGATGAATCATGAATGCCGTTTAGCTTTTGTAATTTGTGGCTTGCTTTGAGGTAACCCCTAAATTGTGCTGTTGCAAACAACCCGGTGTAGTGTGAATGTTGTTTAGTTTTAAGGTAGCTTTGGTTTTTGTTTGTTTCGAAGGAAGCTCCGCTTATTTAGGTGGATTTTT
The DNA here is from genome assembly GCF_000004515.6 of Glycine max. Taxonomy (NCBI): domain Eukaryota; kingdom Viridiplantae; phylum Streptophyta; class Magnoliopsida; order Fabales; family Fabaceae; genus Glycine; species Glycine max. The sequence goes on along the minus strand of NC_038243.2, from coordinate 42,647,052 downwards.
GTGTGTGCGTGTGTGTGAATTAACAGACGAACTCAAGGAGGTGGAAATCAAGGGAGGCGGAATTGCATCCTTACTTTGTGCTTGGAGACTTGTGGGAGTCTTTTAAGGAGTGGAGTGCTTATGGGGCAGGTGTTCCTATAGTGTTGAATGGGAGTGAATCAGTGACTCAGTATTATAACGTCTCCTTGTCTGCCATTCAGCTGTATATTGATCCGTCAAAGCCCTCCACGCGGCTAAGGTGAGTATGTTGTGTGTGAAACATGTCATTAGTAAATTTTCCCCTTAAATGTTTGACCAAATTCCTTTTATTTATAAATGCACCTCTCGACGATTGATGACCGAGCATTTAAATATTTTAATCAATGCTATTTTTTATTATTCTCTTTTACAATTTGCTTTTGTTGTGACTAGATGAATTGGTTTTGTTCATTTTAGAAGTCACACAAGGAAGATTTTGTTATTCATGTTATTCTGCATGATGTGTAAATGTAGTTCAAATTACCAGCTAAGACCTTGGCTTTTATTTGTAGTCCTCTGATGTGAGGACAGACACTAAAAGAAGGATTTCATGTCTTATTAATAATCACATTGATATTCTTTCTAGTTTCTAACAACATGAAGCAGAATTGAATGAGTCTGAAGCAAACTTTCGCCTTTATCTAAAGGAGTTCACAGATTAATCTGCATGATAGTCCTGCCTGGTTATTCTTATTTCAAAAGTATTGGAGCCATATTTCAAGAATATTAGTCTATAGTTTTTCTTTTGAAAAATAAAGGATATTTCTTGGATACATATCATGGAGGGTCATGCGCGCATATTGGTATTGGATATGGGCATGCCACCTATACTTTTCCATTTTTGGAGTGTCTAGGCTTCATAGATTAAAATAGGTAATGGGTGAGTATGTTTAAACTTAAAAAAAAAGCAACTTTAAAATAAGCACTTTTTTATGAAGCAGATAGGATTTGCTTCTTAAAATAAGCAGAGAACTGCTTTTTTTAAGCAGAAGCAGTTTAGACAAACACACTAAAAAAACAAAAAGTTGCTTATTTTATAAAAATAAGAGCTTATTTCAACAAATAAGTTTAAACATAGTCTCCCAATATGAATGATTTTGGCTTGGCTTCTGATTGTTGTGCTATGGAGATGCCTTTGGCAAGGTAGATAGAATACTCTCCTAATAATTGTGTTGAAGGATAACACATAAAGTAAGAGGAAGACTAATTAGCTTAAGAACTCACATGCCATACTGTCTTGTATCGCACATGATTTTATTCCCTAGACCCTAGGTCAAGTGGCCAACATCTGTATATCAAATTGTCTACAATTCTGGAGATCGATGAGTAAGCTGGTCACATGTTTGCACATTAGGAATGTGTGATCTAACTATCTAAGAAAGCTAAGAATTGAGCATAATAATAAAGTGACTAGTGAAACTTGATCCACTGTCCATCAACCCTGCAGCTCTATGAAATACACTGCTAATAGTATTTTTAACTGATTTCATTCTGATGCTATTTTTTGCTGGTGCTCATAGCCTTCTTCTGGGTACATATTTATCTTATAGTTTTTTGCAAGTTCTAGACAACATTCAAAATGATACATGTTTATCTTATAGTTTTTTGCTTACAAGCATAATCATTTAAATGCTAGGAGTTCAGTCAAGGCCGCTTATCATTTTCCTTTTTCCATGTTATGATCTACTGCTTTCCAGGACAAGTTTTCCTTTTAGCTAAATATAAAGACTTGGCATAGTATCATTTATAACATATGTAACATATTGTCATTCTAATTTCCATCTTATTCCAGGAAACCCAGTCAAGAAAGTGACTCTGAATCAGCTAGAGAGACAAGCAGTGATAGTAGCAGTGGCTATTGTCATGAAAGAGGAGCTAAGAGTGTTCATGGTAGTAGGAATCATCTTAATGTTATGGATGCAAGCAATCATACTTTGGAAAGGGTCTCCCAAGGAAAACCTTTCATGGGTTCATCAAGTGATGAGACTGAGAGCTGCAGCCCTCCTGGTCAGCTTATATTTGAATACTTTGAGCATGAGACACCTTATAATCGTGAGCCATTGGCAAATAAGGCAAGACATTATCCTTTGTTGAACTTGCATATTGGATTATATTGCTTTTTAATCCTAACAAGTATTGATATTACTTGACACAGATTTCTGATCTTGCACGGCAATTTCCAGAGTTGAAAACATACTGGAGCTGTGATCTTTCCCCTGCAAGTTGGGTTTCATTTGCTTGGTATGTTTTTCTTGTCCTCTTGGTAATCTAATTTGGTTGGACAATGCACGTGGTAATAATTACTAATACAAAACTACTTGTTGCTGTGTGTATTTTAAAAGGTACCCAATATACAGAATACCAACTGGTCCAACATTACAAAGCTTAAGTGCCTGCTTCCTGACCTTTCATTCCCTGTCAACAGCTTTGCAGAGTATGTCTTTCTGTCTGTTTAATTTCTATATATGCAAGATGTATGCTAATAGGCATCAATTATAACAGTTTGATCTTTGAATCAGGTTCAAATACTGATGGGCTACATAATCATTATTCAATAGGTAGGGACATATCCAAGCTATCACTACCGATCTTTGGGCTTGCCTCTCACAAATTCAAAGTTTCTCTCTGGGATCCCGATGGGGTTTCTGAATGTCAGAAAGCCAATTCTCTGTTGCGGGCTGCTGAAAACTGGCTTAGGCTATTGCGAGTTAATCATCCTGATTACAATTACTTTATGTCTCATTATGCATATGTGAGATGACCCGAGTTTCTCGAAACAGAAGCAGCCCAACTTCCGAATACCAGTTTATGTAATCCCTGCCCAGTATATTTGTGTTGTCCATTAAAATAACAGTTATTTTTCTATATGCTCATAAACGCCTGGTTCACTTGTGTTTTCCTAAATAGAACAGCAGGGTTGCTGCTTCAGCAAGGGGGAGAATAGGTATTAGGTATTGAAAACTATACACCTTTCATATTGAAGGGGACTGCTTCTGATTTCAAAGGATGCAGAAAAACCATTATTAACAAAGTTTCAACTTCTTTTTATGTTACTTATCTTATGATGGCGAAATGATCCAATTGATACATCAGCTGTGCAGATGATGCCGATATCTTTGTCATATTATACACATCTTTATGCTAAAAAATCTGAATGCCGACTACCAGAACATCATCATATCATGGTCATTCCTTGAATAGAATTGCAAGTCTGTGCCCGTTCCTAAAATAGAAAGGATGATACTATATAGTACGAAGTCTGAATTCGGCAGGTAATACGAATGTCAGATTCAGCTTTGTATCCCATGATTTCCATCTTTTCCTTTTTTATACATGTCACATCATCTGGTTTCGTTTGGGATCAAATAGTAAAATCCTTTTTCAATTATGCTCACTCGCTATACGCTCTTTTTTTATTTGTCTATTTCTATTTTTCAGCCGTCCAAATACAAACTTCGGACTTGTATTTGGATTGTAGTGGATCAAAATTTGAAGAAAACTTGGCTCCTCACATACATCCTTAAAAAGAAAACTCATTCAGTCAGAATCAAGACTATTTGATTAACATAAGTTTGAATACTACACAGATAGTTGTTATCCTCTAATATTTATTTTAAAACGCTTTTGGATACACTATTTCAGAATATATATTCATTTTATGTGATCCATTTCTTAGCTATGTTCAATCGTTTGGTGGAAGTATGATTTGGAAAAAAGGTAAAAAGGTGAGAACAAATGATAGACTCCGGTGAATTTCTATGAAAAGAGAGGAATGATAATAGAAACATCATGTGCATACATGCCCCAACTGAATGGGTTAGTGGAGAGAAAATACATATACATGTCGATGATGTTATGTCAATGATCATCAATGTTTATTTACAAAAAAGGAAAGAAATTTCTTGTTGCATTGATTTATGCCGATGATGTTATACACTTATACTTGCCAAAAATGAGAAAGGAGTTATGTAGTGGGTGAAAAATCATTTTGATGAGAAATTTATCATCGTAGACCTAGGGCCATTGAAGTATTTCCTTGGAATCAAGGCAACTTGACCGTCTCATGGTGTACTTACTGCTTAGCCGAAAAAATTATGTTTTACTAGTAGATATATTGAAGGAGACAAGAACGTGAGCTTGCATGTCAAGCAAATTCCTAATGGAGTAAAATTACATCCTTATGGGAGACAACAATGCTTTGAAAAACAATCTAAATATTGCAATCAGTTCTTAAGGATATTTGGATCGAGACTGATTCTATGCCAGCAGCTACTTTCATGAACCAGGGCACTCACTCCACGCATCCGTACTTGGTTTTTCTTAATTATGAGAGAACTCTGTTACAGCACTCTTGGAATGTCAAGATTAGTCATGCTATGCGTGAGGCTAATTGTGTGGCTGACTGTTTAGCCTCCATTTCACATCATGCTCACCAAGGTTTGGTGTTTTTTTATGATCCTCCTCTTGAGTGTAAAGTTTTTCTTTGTTTTGATTCTATTGGGACTTTGTACCCACGTCCTGTGAAGCATTAGTTATATGCTCCTTTGATCGGGAAAAAAAAAAGGTTCTTGTTTTATTTTTCTTTCTTTGCAATAACTTTTACTTCAGTCAATCAATCATGTAATACGCCTACCCAAAAAAATCATGTAATAGAAAAATATTCCATAATTTGTATGCTCCCATTCTATAGGCATTGATGGTTTAAATTTTGCCTATTTTTATTATTATAACTTTTTTGTAACCTTCTTCTTCTTCTTATTGTTATTATTGGAATTTGAAATTGAGCATATCATCAAAGCATATTCAATGTAAAATATGAATTTGCTGGTTGTGGTACCAATTAAGATAATATGTTTTGCATGTTTTTAAAATAAAAGGTCTGCTTTTTCTTAAAATAAATAATAATTGATTTACAAATTAAATAATGATAAAATAACTAATATGTCATACAAAAGAGAGATAAATAATTAAGCAACAAAAACTGCATGTTCTTATGGCAAACAATAAAACATTTATTTCTTATAACTATCACTTAATGTGTGGTCTTTCATTATATAGTATCATTTTAACCTTTGCAAATTCATGAAATAATTTTTTTATGCAATCAAATTAAAATCAATTTATTATAGTTATTTAATAAATCAAATTAGTATAAAATAAAAAAATTATTTAAGTTTCTTTAAATTTAGAGATAATAGTATAATTAAAACAATAATATCTAAGACTAAGATTTAGAAAAACCTAAGATAAAATAAGATTTACTTACGCATTGTTCCCCAGTTTAAATTCATATCATAATTCAGTTTGTTAAGTTTTAAAGGGGGGAAATGTCTATTTTCATTCTTCTATTTTTATATATTTGTATACATTTTGTTTTGTATGTGTTAAGACAATAAAGAAATCAATTTGTTTACGATCATTCCAAAGAAACAAACTATATATATGTACCCATGATATATCTTACAAATAACACTAATGTTCAGCATACTTCAAGCATACACAACAGAAAATACAGACTGGATTTGCAAGATATATGACGAAGGATGCAAGATTTTATATGGACGATGACAATCTCTAGTTATGCTTAACAAGATGACAAGAAAACCAGAGAAGGCCAGACAAAAATTATCCTTACAAGGTCAGCCTTCGGCCTTAGGGTGTTAAAAGCTTATAAAATGCTAAATTCAATTTCTAATTTTTCACAAGTGTGTTGGAAATATTGATACTATGTTTATTCATTGAAGGATACATTGCCTTTCTTCCCGCCGGAGAAAAAAACATTGTTATAAAATTCTAAGCAAGTTAAATAAAGCTTAAATTACTGTGAGCATGACACAATTCATTGGTAGAATGAAAAGATTACCTAAATCAGCAATATTGTAACGAGTTTGAATTGCAAACCTACTTACCAAACTTAAAAAACCTAAACATGATAATGTGACACCTTGATTATTATTTTTCATGGAGAAATTTATTGTGAATGGTTAATATTGAAAATTTGAGCCTTTACAGTTTCAAGCTCTTTTCTACGTGAAGCTATTTGATTTTCCAATACCTCTATGTATTAAGAGGTTTGTCTAACTAAGTATTCCAAACATATTATATAACCATGAAAAACCCATTAAACTTTTTAAGTTCGGTCAAGTCTAAAAGTTCCACCATATAAAACTAGTTATGTATAATGGTTTTTACGCTTTTGAGGACAAAATGTAATCTTGATCTCAATGGAAACCTGAAGATTATGAAGCATATGGTCTAATTAAACCCTTCATCTCTTTAATGGTGATGTTTTTTTTTTATTTAGTGTTTAATTTCCAAATATGTGATGTTAATAAGTTGCAGAAAACATTGTCAAAATAGGATACCATTGTTAAAACAAGAAAGTTTGACATCCCTTTTGTACTGTTGGGCATTTATTTTACTGTTTTGTAGAGTATTTTTATTATTTTTTTTTTACCTTCTCCAAACCAATGTTTCACAATGGAATTAATTTTATTTCACTATACTAATAATTTACCCGGGCTTATAGTAATAACAAGCTCTCGTAGCTCAGTTGGTTAGAGCACCCGTTTAGTAAGCGGGAGGTCTTGAGTTCGACTCTCAACGAGAGCAATAGTATATTTTTTTTCTTTCACGTAGTATTTGTTAATTACAGTTTTATCTGGTACGTTTTACTATGTGCCTTTAAAATACTAAATTTGCCTTGAGTCATATTAGGCGTCTTAGTAGTAAATTTGAGGGTCAATAAAGGTAATGGCAAATTGGCAATATGATTGGTAAATTTTGTGGTGATATCTGTACTTGTTCTTAGTTCTATTGATTCATTTTTGTTGTTTTGTTGGGCTTTGGCCCCATTACGTTACCATTAAAATAATAGAAAAAACAGATAGTTTCGTCTTCGACTTGTCTTATTTAATATTTTTACCGAACGGGTAAAAGGACACTAGAAAATCTAATAAAGCCTATTAATTTCTTTTGGGTAAAACGTATTTGGGTCGCAATCTACATTTGAGTATTGAAGCTCCGACTGATGATCGAAAAATGGAGATGGAATGGTCTTTATTAAGGGGCCCAACCCAATGCTCACAAAAATTTGTCAGAATTATTTGTAAAAAGTTCCTCCTCCTCCCTGTTCAAGTAAAAAAGAGTACTTCATATGTAACAAAAACAAGTGTGTAGCTCATAGCTAATCATAGTGCCTGACCTTCATATTTTCCCTGCACGGCATCGTCCAATTATTTTGGCTTGTTTTTCTTTTTTGGCTTTAATTGTAAATGGGGTTTTTGACTTTTAGCAATCATATTATTCGATGACATGATAGAAACGTATGATTGCTCCAACTGGAATGACATGGAGAAAAAGACTGTTAGCTATATATACATATATAATCAGTCACATATTGTGCTTTCTCTCTAAAAATTTTTGGAAGAGTATAATTAAATTTGTTAAAATATTCTTAGAAAAGTTAGTTTGTTAGCAACTTAAAAAAAATACAAAAGACACATTCACTTACATACTTTGAGAGTAATTCTTTTTTATCGTTATTATTTATTTTCTTAAAATCTAATAATTAAGATTCATTATTTATTATAATCATTAGATTTTTAAAAAATAAATGATAAATAAATCTTAAAAAATTACTCTTGTAATAATTGAATATCTCCTCAATAATATATACATAACTTCTATTTTAAGAGTAATTTTTTTGTTAAACTTGTTTTGCACAATATATTTTTATCGATCCAATATTTATATAAAAATTTATTGAATAAATTAAATTTATAAAATCTCACATAATTTAAAATTAATTAATATTTCATAAGTTAATTGCATTTTAACACACAATAAAATATAAGTAAATATTTCTAATTAATAAGATTTATATATATGGGTGGGTGGGTGCATGCAGGGGGATGTATGTAGCGATCAAGTTATTTTTAGGTGAAAGTGAGAGCATGCATGTCTAGACTCTAACTATATATACATGAACGGATTGCTCAAGTTTAATTTTTAAAAAACTCACGTAACTTACTCATAATATGATCAATATTTATTTCCCTCACTCTCACATAAAAAGACTCTCTCATTTCATAATTTGAAATTAAAATATTTGGTAAACATTATTTATTATTGAGATTTATTTAATTTTATTAAAAAGATATTAAGTAGGATACAAATAACTACGAGATATGATATGTCAGGCATTGCTTGTGGTTGCACCATGTGCATTCAACAAGTTTGTAAGAAAGCCGCAAACAATATGCTGCTTCTGCACTTTAAGATGCTACGCTGACTCAACCATGCGCAGCTTTATTATATGTTGCCTACACTGATAATTTTGCCACTTCATGGTTTGATACATACCCTTCAGTCTTAAGTGCAAAAAAGAGAAGCCTAAAATTAGATCCAATGAACAGCGAAATGCCCCCAACTTGCCCGAACAATGCTGATGAATAATAAGAATTTACTTTATATGGCTTCAAGATGATGTTTACGGGAAACCTAGAAAAGTGACCATGCCTTTCCATCAACATACAAGTTTGTCGGTGGACTCTATGCATCCATGCCTTGGCAGAGTTATATATGTTTATATGTGTGACGTTTTTTTTATTTGGAACAAACTTTTAAGTAATCTTCATTCCTTTATTGTGCGTGAGTTCAGCCAATAAGGTGTTTCTGCCCTACAACAAGGGAAGAAGGGGGGGTCAAAGGACCACAACCACATGTTTACCTAGCTAGGTTCTTAGTGCTCATGAATCATAGTGTTCGGTTTGTACAAGTGAAAAGTTAGTATCATGTTTGTACACAAGGAACGGGAAATCATGACCCTATCATGACTTTCTTGTCAATGAAACATTTCCTCAATAAAGTAGTAGGCTAGCTAGCTAGTTAAGTATGCCCAATTGCTTCAAACAAGGGGGGGAAGAGGGAAAAAGGAGCATATATGCTGCCAACGGAGTTACATGTACTTGTAGATAATGTCACATATGACTATGTCTATGTGGGAATTGAATTGAAGAATAAAACTATCTGTAAACCACACGGGCTAGGGGGTTTGCACATGCAGAAGAGGCTTAGCAACTCCATATAATACGTACTATGTGCTCTACAAGTTGCCAACTTGAAGAATAATGCATTATCGGAGACAAGAGCAATACTTGTAAAGGTAATTAAATTCATCATGAATATGAATATACATACCAAAGGTTTAACTGTCTATGCTCCAGCAGGATGTGTTAGTCGTTTTCTTATTTTCCCTTCCATTTTACAAAGAAGAGAGTTATATACTCTTTCTAGTTTTTTTTAATAAAATATTTTATTTTTATTTTATAGTCTTTATTGTGAAGCTTTCTTTGTTTTAATAAAATACTAGAGAGAAAAATATATTTATTCTTATCTTTAATAATTTTTCTTTTATAATTTGATGTTCCTATTTTAAGTACTATAACTTATTGTTATAATAGGTTAGAAAAGATTTCTTTTACCTGTGTTTGGATGGGGTATTTAAATAAGACAATTCATTTTTTTAGTGAATTTAAAATACTCCTATCATAATTTACTTGTTTAGATATAAGATTTCAAAAAATTTAAAATGACATCATTTTTTAAAAGAATTTTAATAGACTAAAATGATAGGAATTGAAATTTCACCCTAATGATAAGAATTTGAACTTTTCTCTTCTCACACCGTAACATAGGCCCTTTTGTTTTCTCTCTCGCACCTTTTTTTTATGAGACGATGCATTTTGGAATGCCGACGACGGTGCTGGTGCAGTGTGCTTCTTACTCTTCTTCGACTTGGGAGCGGGAGCGGGAACCTCAGCGCTGGGTGCTACCACGGTGCCGGAGTTGTTAGTGCCATTGCAGGGGAGAGCTCACCGGAACAGGCGCTGGTGGAGAACTCACTGAAATTGGCGTTGGCGGCGAGCTCACATGTGTCATAGCAGGAGTGGCCGCGGGAGGTGTGGCCACTGGAGGAGTGTTTGTTGGAGCTGGAGCAACAGCTTTAGACGGAGGAGATGCTACCGTGGGAGATGAAACGTGAGGGGTTGCGGTTGCAGTATTGGGAGATGAAGTTGGTGGAGATGAAGTGGGAGAAGAAACGGGTGCAGTTGATTTTGGTTTAGAAGGGGCTGTGGCTGGGGATGCTATCAACACTTTTTGTTTAAAATAAATATTTAAAGATGAAAATTTGAATTTCATTGAAATTAAATTACTTCATCTAAATAAAATATTTATAAAATAAAAAAATTTAAATCAAAGACAATTAAAATATTATGTATTTAAATTTTCTAGTAAATAAAATTAGAAAAATGTAACAAGATACTTTTGACAGTCTTTTATTTGATGAGTATTATTTATAATTTTAAACATATTTTAGTTAATAATAAGGAATGTATGAAAAAGAAATAAAAAAAACTACTAAAAAACGACTATTTTCCGATGCCCATTCTTATATGATTATGCTAAATCGTCTTAAAATATAATGTGATGATAATTTTATAATTAAGGGATTAAGAAGGAGAGAGTACTAAGACATTTAATGGATCGTCGTTGAATGTCGTAGGAAATTCGACGACGAGGACGGTAAAAAAATTATCATGAAATACTATTAAGAATCATGTTGAATCTGCATTTTTTAGTAGTGGAATACTAATTATATAGTTTGAGTTTAAGGTACATCTCGCACCCACCACATACATAGCTTTGCCTGGTAAGTGACGGGATCGGATTGTGCACAGACAATGACTTGAATTTCAAGTTTCAAAGGTAGGTATAATGTTCAGTTATTAATTACTGCTATTATCTATAATTATATATAAAAACAAAATAGGATATTTTAATGTATACATTTTTATATTTATTTTATTCTTGTAACTATATTTATTATTTTATTCTTATAATTACTTACTAACTTTTATTAGCCTTCTTTTTATTAAAAATATGGAAAAAAAAAGTTAAACACAAAGAACCTGTTTCACCCCAATTTTTTGCAAAAAAATAATTCTAAATTCTTTTACTGCAAACTTGTATTTTCTTTGTATGATAAGTAATTAAATATTGAATACATTTTATATCTTAATTACTAAATACATTTATTTTTTATTGAATATTTTTTATAAGAGGACACAATTTTATTATATTTAAAATTAATTCTTCTAAATCTATTTCTGAATACATTTTAAATATAAATTAGTGTTTATAATTTTAAAACTAATTCTTTTAACATCAGTCTTTTTTGAAAATAAATTATACACAAATCATAGAAAAAAAACGGACTAATAATAAAAATCATTGACATAGAATTAGTTCCGTTTTTCTAATTTTATGCTTATAATTATAAAAATTATAAAAATTAATTATCGATAAACAAAATAATAATAGAATTAAGGTATGCTTAGTTGGGATTATTTTTATTATCTTTTAAAATTTGTTTCAAAAATCTGATAAAAGTAAACGATTATTTCATTAAAATAAATTGAATTAAAGACACACTTAAGCTAGTAAATATGAATCTTTATAATAAAACATCTTAAAAATATTCAAATGGTTCTTATAATTCAAAATCATATTATACATAAACAGGTAAGTATCTCATTACTCAAGTGATTAGAGGTAACTAATCAATGTGTTGAATGTAAAATTAAATTGTTAAAGTATTATTCAAATTCAATCGAAAATAATTTTATACTTTTAGAAGGAAAAAAAAAAGTATGTTTAGCTAAAAGAATACAATTATACAACGCGTGGTCCCACTTCCCACACTACAGTAATTTAAAAGATTTATTATACAACTTCAGGCTCGAAATAAATTGTTCTCGGACAGTGAATGGAGAGAATTAATTAATGGATAAGTCTAACTGTATAACGACTCCTCGCGAAAAAATAGTATAATAATTAATGTTTGATTAGAAGATTCTTTTATATGAATGGTTAAAATTTATTAAAAATCATAAAATTAAAAAAAATTATTAGATATGAATGAGACTCGTAAAAAATATTTTGATAAATTTCAATCAATAATAAAAAACGTATTACTAATATTTCTTATGTTTGACTATAACAATTTTTTATTTTGCTTACACATTCATTATATATTCTTCCTTTTAATAAATTTTGGGTTGCGGGCTTACACGGCATATGACGGGTTGATTTTGGGATGTCAGCATTGTTGGAATGTGATCAAGTTTCGGCTTTGATGTTTGCCCGTCAAGGTCTAATTTAAAAAAAGAAAAACCAATCCAAATAAAATGAAAAAACAATAATAAAAAATAGTTACATCAACTAAAAAAAAGTTAGGTATTTTTTTTTAATTTGGTTCAATTTCAATTTTTGTTGTGAAAATAAAATAAAATAAAATTGCCTATTATATTTATATTAATTTCATTTTATTTAATGAATGTTTAGCATCATATAACATTTTTTGAAATTTTTTAATAACTAGTATGATTTATAATGTAGTCTTTTTAAGAGAATTTTTATTATTTGATTTTTGTTGTTTTGTACCTATATTTTTAAAGAATTGTATTAAATATCAAAGTGATCCATATTTTAATTTTATCTTAAAGAAGGATGTGTCCATATTATTAAAGAATAATATTAAACAATTTTTTTAAACTAGTTTATATAAAAAAAAATTAAAACAATATAATATAAAAGTTATGCAAAATTGTTACTAAATTCAGTATTATACTAATAAATTTAAAAAATTAAACCAAACCAAATTACAAAATTTTAGTTTTGTTTAGTTCAAATCTAATATTACATTTAAACGATATTTTTATTAGAAAAATGAATCCAATCGCGCTGCAAATGCTCCTATCTCTTACATTTTATGTATGGATCCCATACAGAGTCTTTAAGCTTTAAGAAAATTTTAGGTTAACATGTTAAATTCTAATGTTTGATATAAATATTGTAAAAATTATTTTTAAGAATTATTTTTTAATTAAGTTTTTCACTAAAACTTTCACATTAAAGAGGGTGGCATTTCAAGATTACCATGAAGGATTTTTTTATATATTTATTTCTCTCTTTCTCGAAAAAATCTTAGACATAAAAAAACATATTTTTGACATTTCTAACAAACATAATTCCTAGGAAATAAAATTTCCAGTAAACATGATTTTTAAAGATGAAAAAAAAAAACCCATATATTGAACTTCCCCAAATAGATCTCTTTACTAGTGAGTATATTAAAATAAATTCAATCACAATGCATATTGATTTTTTAAAAGCCTAAATTTTCAAAATAAGAAAAAAAATGTATATAACTTAAGTATCTTTTAGGAAAAAGGTGTAATTTACTTTCATAAATTTGATTTCCCATAAATAAGAAGATTCAATTTTTTTCTATAAATAAGTCACTTGACTTTTCTAATGTCAAGTATTTGACAAGTATTTTTTTTATTCCTCTCAAATACTGTAGTAGTTGATATTTTTAATTCAATTTAAATATGAATTTTAAATTTTAAGTTTTAACGTACTTTATCAAGTTAATAAATATGGGGAAGACACACATTGATCTAAATAATTATTTATAGACATAAAAAAAACATCTGTACAGTTTATTCTTCAATCTTTACTATATACTTATGTAATAAGATACATTATTTTTTTAAAAAAATAGAATAAGATAATTTTTTTATCGATAAATATTAGCTTGTTATATTATTTTTTATTTGCAGGAAAGAATAAACCTATAATTTTTTCTTTTTTGTTTTCCTTTACAACTTATCTTATATATACTTAATAAGATAAATTTATTATTGTATTAAGTCTTATAACATAAATACTTATGAGTGAGCCAACCTTTTGAAAAATCGCTTTATTAGAAGAGTGTCTAAAATGATGGTGTACACTGTAAAGTATTATTTACCAAGAATATTTTTTTTCCGATTGCAAGTTTTTGTTATATGTTTATATTTTTTTTTTGTTATATACACTATGTCTATAATCTTAAAATATTATTTACCAACTTTTTTTTTAAGAATTTGATGAATGTAATACTTTTTCCATCTCATATATAAGTAAAAAAAAATTATTTATTTTTTAAAAATATAAATAAATTTTAATTATGTGTATCTTATTGAATGAATTTTTTAAAAAAATATTTTTCATTTAATAATGTAAAATAATTTTAATATTTAATATTAAGTTTTAATGAATACTAATTTAGAAAAAGATTTTATTTTTGAACAAATATAAAATACGTGTTTTTTTTAATAATCGAATATGGAGGCAGTATTAAATAGAGAAGGAAGGAGAAATAAATGTTGGGAAAGAGAAAAGGCAAAAGTTGTGTGTGTCTCAGTCGGAGTGGCACTTGTGATTATGAGGTAGGCGGTGCAGTGGACGGAAAAGGACGTGTAGGAGACGCGCACGTACGTGAGAGTGGGGCCGCTTTGTTTTAAGTGATGATGACAGATGAGTTGCCGTGGGTCCCACTCTTCCGCGTTGGTCCACTCACTCTGCAACATCTTTCCCTCTTTTTGCAGGGCCCACGCTTCCACCTCCTGTCACCTTTGTTTCTCCATTTCCGATTACTCATTCAGCTTCTAATGTTCTCCGATAGTAATTTTTATAAGAACATCTTTGTTTTTAAATTTGATTTTTCTGAGATTTATTATTAAAGTTGGCAACCAGATTTTCATACGTGGAGATTTAGTTTTTTCCACAAGAACCATATTATTTTTCAAAAAAAATAAGGGAAGCAACTGTCATGGGAGGAGAGGGAACAGATGGTGGCGGTGGGAGAAAGGAGAAGGAAAGAGTGCTGTGAGGACGCACGCAACTTAGAAGAAAAACTCCATAGGAGGATAGGGTTTGACCATTTCATTTTTTTAATTATTAATATATTTTGTATTTTTTTAAAATTATAAATATATGATTAATTATTTCAAAATAAATTATAAATAAATATTAAAAGACTTAAAAAATAATTTAACATCTTAAATTATTAAAATAAAAAATTAAAAAGATATAATATTATGGGATCCGTTAAAAAGACACTTAACATCTCATTTTTGAAATCTTCCAATGGAGAAGGCCTGATTTCAAGAACTCTAAATTTTAGGGTTTGTTTGGAAGGAGCAAGCTGAAAGGAAAAAAAATATATATATATATATATATATATATGACGATGTTTTCTTATTAAAACATTGAAAGAAAAATTAGAGAATAAAAAGAATTTTTAAAAAGTTGAATTTTTCTTTTTTTACATTTATCCTCCAATTTAAATTTATTTTTTTTCTTCCCTCGTTTCTTTCCTCCCTACCACGCATAGGATTATATAAAGTCATAGTTTAGTAGATGAACTTAGGAGGTGTATAATCCTATTTAGGAGTTATATTTTGGATGTGTTTTGGTTAGGCCCTATTCACTCATGATGTATTTTGATATTTTTTCCATTTGCTTCAATATTACATTTTATTTGTTCTCAGATTATGATTTTGGAAATTTGTTCTCAAATTGTTAATCTGTTCTAAAAACTGCAGCTAAAATCTTGGATAATGAATTTTTTTTCAAAACATGCTCGTGTAGCCTATAAGCTTGAGAAAGTAACTTAATATTTATTCGGCTTGAATATAATTTTGGTTTCTTTATTTTACTCAATTTATGATTTTTAAAAATCCTCAATTTTGGTATTTCTATTTTTAAATATAAATATTTGGTTTCTATATTTTAGAAATTTTAAATTTTTTAAAATAGAAGAACTAAAATCACGATTTTTTAAAATAAAATGGTTAAATGTCACAATTTTAAAATAGGAACTAAAATTGAGGAATGAAGAAAAGAGGGGACTAGAATTGTATTTAAACCTATTTATTAATGTAGCTTACCAAAACACACTCTTGAGTGCATGCATAAATTTAAGTTTAAATTATAATTTTAATCTTTCTAGTTTTTTAAATTCATGATTTTAGTTCTCTTATTTTTTAATTATAATATTTTGTCTCTTGGTTTTATAAATTGATGATTTTGGTCCCCTTGGTAAATTATTAAGTAATAATTATGATTAATAAAGTTATTAAGTTAATTAAAAATTAAATTAAAACTATTAATCATTAAAAAACTTTAATAAAGGATTATTAACACTAATGTAGTGATACCATCAATGGAGTCAGGTGCAACAATAGAGGTGAAAGAGGTATTTACATAGGAGAGGAGAAATACAATGTTGTGAAAAATTAAGTTTAATAATTTTCACTAAAGTTTTTAATAATTAATAATTTTTTAATTAATTTATAATTAACTTAATAACTCTATTAATTACTACTATTTGTTAATAATTTACAATTTGACCAAAATCACATGGTTCAATCACAACCCACAATTTATGATAAGTTTATTAACTCTTATAAAATTATCTTAAAATTCACATTAATGATAATTTATAATTAAATGATCATATAAAATAACTCTACATTATTAATATATTACCATTAAACTCAATTTAAAATTTACATTTTTTTAAAACCAAGATTTATTGATAATAAAACTTAGATAATAACATAGAAGAAGTCAATCAGGACCCTTTCTAAGACAAACACTAATACAAATAATATGAGCAATAGAAGCATGCGATCACACAAATTTATCCCTAAATTTAAAATTCACTTAAATCAATTTGTGGCCAAAGTCAAACAAATACCTGTATATACTAATATACATGCAAGGTTGTTTAACATTCACATAATATAAGAAAACCTTGTTGATTTTTGGAAAATACTACAAAAGTACAAGATCAAGTGTTTGATTTCATAAGATTTGAATTTTTTTCTCCTTATATATATTTTTAAATCGACGATAAAAATACTGATACGGTGGTACCACCTAAGCCTTATATAGCTGTCTTGTGTATCTGTGGATGACTTAAGCCTTGTTTTTGTCTTTTCCTTTTCGGAAATTCATGTGCTGCTTAGAACTAGCACATGTTTTTCCACTTTGTAATCTTCTTGTGCACAGTTGAACTCCTTAGTAAAATTATTTGCTTATAAGAAAAATAAACGGTGGTACCACCTAGCATTGCTGGCTTTCTTTTATAGATATATTTAACTGTTAAAGAACAAAAAATTGTACTGGTATATGAGTTAAATTTAAATGCAATTTATTAGTGTTTTTAGATAAAAAAAATATATCTGTCGGTTAGTGAGTTTTGTTCATGATTTATAAACTATAAGGTAACATTTAAACTCTGACTGACGTCTCCTTAATGTTTAGGCCGCTAGCGGACAAATTCAATGCACATTAATTGTTAGTGGGTCATCTATGACAATTGAATTGACAAGTTTATTTTGGATAAGAGCACGCAAGAGACCATATTAGTAGAAGAATTTAGAACGCAAGATTCATTATACAGTACAGTACATTTATTACAGTATAAGAGTTAACCAGTGATTCAAATAAAAAGATTACGTAACATCAATTTTTATTTTTTATTCAAATAAAATATAATAGTATATATTTTAGTTTTTCATAATTATTAAGTCTTCTTGTATAACTTTTTGTCTCTCTCTCTGTATACATTGAATAATACATGTTTTTTTTTTTTAAGAATACATATCATACTTCTATCGAGTCAAACTAAAGCAATAACTAATTAATTTAATTAAACAGGGATCAATTTAGCATAAATTAACTTGTTTGTAAAGTAAATTATAATAACTAACTTCTGGTGTTTCATGATATTCTCTCTAAATATTACAGGGGGATAGCATATGATCGGGGTCAGCTGGTAACTGACCTCGATAAGGTAGACATGGGAGGTGGAGTGTAACTTCATTGGAATTCAGACAGAATGATCCATAAAATTTCAGTCTGGAGCATTCGAGCACGATAAGGCTTGAAGTCTGGGATTGATGGGCACACAGAGTCCTCAAGTCTTGAGTGTATGAATACAATGAGATTTGAAGTCCTAGGTGGATGAATACGATATACAATGTGCGTGTGCACGTGTATATATATATAATGAATTAAATCTTGATTAACATGGTTATATGAATCAAATTGTCAATGAATTTTTAAAAATTTTAATTTGTAATAAACTAATAAATCATAACCAGAATGCACCACAAGCTCAAATTCTTGGGCTGTTTATTTAGATGTGAATCATTAAAGGTAGAAGATGGCATTCAAAGAATGATAGCGCCGGTTCAAATTTTAAGAAGAAGAAAAAAACAATTATACTATATTTCAATTATAGACAATAACAGAGTAGAAAACAAGGAAGAGGTGTTACTGGATATGGGACTCATGATTTAAATGGGAACACAGAAGCACAAGGAGCAGAGAGAGTGAATTATTATGCGAAGAAAGACAGGGAAAAGTTAGTAAAAGTTGCTTAGACTTTTCTCCAACTTCCATGAATCGCCATGTGGCTTAACTTACCACCTGGACCTCACACTCAAACTCAAACGCAGAATTATAAATTGTAAATAATAAATATTTTAATTCCGCGCATGAATTCTTTAGACCCTCTCTTCTCTCTCTAACACAGTGACGCAGACAAATATTCCAGTTTTCTTAAAAGCATATAACATCTGTTTTCGTTATTCTTTAGCCCATAAAAAGCTTAAATGCAAGAAACAACAAATAAACAAAATGATCCAAACAAACAATAATTATTAATAATAATATTGAATCATGAACTTTAGAGATTTAAATCTGTTGGGAGAAGACAAAGTGAAAGGCTAAGAGTTAAGAGAAGAGAAGAGGGTAGTAGTGGCCACTAGGAAATGACAATGTCACAGTTTCAAGTTGTATATACTTTTGTTTATTGAGCCTTTAATGTTTTGTAAATTATTCTAACTAACGCAAGCGCTTCCCACTTTTTCACAGTGAAAAGCGTTTCCTGTGTGCTCTTATTTATTCATCGTAAGTAAGAAAAGGTTCCCAAACGAATATACGTTTTTCAGATTGCTGCTTTATGGCTATGCTTCACTGCTTTTCTTGCAGTATAAAAAAATTAAAGTTTCTCCCCTATATATAAATATTATTAATTCAAATATTCTAGAGTGCGTGGTTTGCTTGTCAAAGAAATTACGACGCTTACTCCCAAGTCATTTTTTTACAATTTTTTTTCATTCATTGTTATTCTTTTGTATAATTTTATATTTTTAATTTCAGATAACGTATTCCACTTGATGATCAAATCTAGGATACATCTGGCTGCACCAAATACAAGTACTTGTATCATTTTTAGTTTCTCAACTTTGATAGCTCGAAAGCTTATCCTGTGCTCGGTTTAAATATTATTCAATTTAATGTTCAATCACAAAATTAGGCAATTTAATCAATTAAATTAAAATTCACTCACTTCAAAGTGGTTTAATAATTTATCCAATTCTCAATTTTTAATCTTTTAATTATTGCATATATATATATTATATTTTCAATTTTAAATATATGTATTCCATATTTTAACCTAAGATTTTGTTTTTAATTTTAATGTCGAATATTTTGAGGAGATTTTCATGTGAATTTTAAAATAGGGCTAGTAGTTGCTGTCAATTAGAAAATGAAAGGGCAATATGAGGCAACAGGGTGACCTTATCCGATGAAAGTGGCACCCGTGAGACACGTGTCAAGAGGGGGGAAAATGGTAGAGGAATAACCAATATAATTTTTCTCTAACATAAAAAAGGCAATGAGTGAGTCAGAGTGCACACTGAAAAACGCAAACACAACAGACAGAGATAATACTGAGGAGAGGAAAAAGGGATAGGGATTCAAGTTGTTGAATGGATTGAGCTAAAGTCGTTTCAAAAGCAGAGCTGAATTCTTGTACACCATTAAGAATCAAAAAGTTCTTGAACGGAATACCCACTTTGCACTCCGTTTCTTACGTTATCATTTTCTTCTCTCACTCCTTTTTTTTTTTCTTCCAATTATTTATTTGTTCTTCTCCAAAATTTAAATAATTAATCACCAATATCACAAGGTTTTCGTTCTTTTCCTTTTCCCTCTTGGGACTAGGATATTTTGCCGAGTAGCACACACACCACTTGCAAATTTTTGAATGGCCACTCTTGATACATCAAAGTGGATACCGAAACCTCCACTACAATGGAAGTGGTGGTTGCCATGCCAACATTGCTTAGGCATGGAATGAAAACACTAATTTATTTATTACTTGCAACGTGAATTGTTGTTGAATTGATTTACAAGGAACAAAAGTTGCCAATTTCCTAATGCTTGTGGCTTGTGGTTACGTTTCCATGTTGTGCATGTCAAGGTGCTTCCCATCCAATTAAGTTATTTCTGAGTCAAATCAATGAACTGGCTTGCATAACTTTGGCATTGGTTTACCTGTATGTGGACATTGACCCAAACTACCAACATCTAGCTTTAATTTGTACGAATTTATTTATTTATTTGCATAAGGCTTAATAAAAAGAGACCCACCATCGCCACGGATAATGCCTGGTTTAGTAAATGCTATAAATTAATTCCACGTACATGCGTCATGCCCTACCAAAATGGTCCAAGGAGATTAAAGTATCATTTATATGGAAGTATTGCCGTGAGAAGGAAAATAAAATGAAATTAAAACCAAAGGAATAATTCTCATTTGGTAATATTAAATATATTCGGACGCAATGAATTATGTTTCTTACTATATACCCTACACAAATAACCATTCATGTGAGTTTACTGCTGTCCGCTTCCCTTTTTTCCAGAAAATACAATTATTCTGTCTTCAAACATTTTAAATCATTCTTTCGCCTAATTACTTGCAATTACCATACTTTATGAAGATCCATTTTAGAGCCATATAAATGCCTATAAATGCATTCAATCATTTATATTACTCTAAGTTTCTCTTTCATGAATTTAAAACGCCATAATTCGTTGTCATGCTTTGTAAACAATTAATTTTTGACATAATTTTGCCAACATGCCTGCATTCTATTAATGGAAGTAAGTCCTTCTGGTCTGTAATTAAGTTTTTGTTTTAAGTTTCCGCATACTTGAAATTATTGGGTACATACAGCTACACATCATTTTTAATAGTTTCTACAAAATAGAAGAACCAAAAATTAATATGTCGCAATTATTACAGGTTTCTCTATGCCACCAAATAAATCAAAGCTTCACATGCTGTCACGAGATAAAATGAATAATTATATATTATTCATTTAGGTTATATTCTTAAAAATGCATAATATTATATATATATATATATATATATATATATATATATATATATAATTTTTAACACATTTCTTATGGATTTTTATATAAAATTGAATCAACTTTATTTTCTTCTTAACTAACTTAATGTCTTCTGATTTGTACGAATATTAAATTTACTTTTTATAACTTATATGAGTATTTTTATATTTTAAAATATATTATTAATTATTTAGTTTAAATTTAAATAAATGTATGTTAATAGATATGCCAATAAATATTTAAATATATTTTTATATATAAACATGTTCCAATAAAATTATTGTTATTGATGTTGTCTTAGGTAGTATTTCCTTTATTTTGGTGATGTCTTACATATTTTTTTTTAATTTTCTTCTAAAAAATAATTTAGTTCATTTAAATAAAAAAAGATGTCAATTGCGCGATTATAATGATTATATGTAGAAGAACTAATTTTATGGAGAAAAAAAACTAATTTTATAAGAAAAAACACAAATCAAAGCCTATAGGAAGCAAAAAAAAAAAACAATGAAATGAAAAAATTTATCAACAAATAAGAAATGAGAACAGGAGATAAGAAAATGTATTAAAAAAAGTGAAAATATATGATAATACAAAATTCTTATCCACTCACATATGTATAATATATAAAAATAAATATGATTTAATAAAAAATATATTGAATACATTTTTGAATCAAACAATTAATATATTTATCGTATCAATTAGTTTAAGATTTAATAAAATTGTTATGAGAATGATAAATAAAATCTTTAATTATTAATTAATTTGAATCAATCAATTAATATAAGATTTAATGGAAAGATTAAATCGATTTAATAAAACAAATATAAAATATGTATTATTTTATTGAAATATTTAGAAAAAATAAATATGAAATTTAATTATCATAAAACGTTTTATATAATAAATTCTAATTAAATGATTATATAAAACGTTTTACACCATTAATGTATAACTCTTTTTTATAAAAACGCATTACATCAAAAACACTAAAGTATTTAATTATCATATTAAAAAACTTTACTATTTAACTCCTTAACCTATGTACATGATTAAAAATGTGTTTCCTTACTCCTGTAAAACTATTATTTTCTATCTTTGGATGTTTAAAGTGATTGCACCCGAAAAAAGAAATATTTAATAGAAATATAATTTGTTATATTTAAACTAAAATGTTCTTATTTAATGTCTTGATCTTTTATACTCGCACAACGGGTAATAGGTATTAACTAAGGGTATCTTTGATAAAAAAAATGCATTAATTAGCTAATGAAACCAATGAACATTTAATATTTTTTATCTATATTAAATAAATAATATTAGTTTTCAAATTAATAACATAATAACTATTTTATTTTTATTTAATGCTTTCTATTTTTTTGTTTTCCCATCAATATCCTACTCCTATGATTATTAGTTAACCATACATGCTTTTAAAAAATATGCTAATAAGTTATAAGTTATAATAAAACAATTGAAAATCAACCTTTTTTTAATATTTGGTCAACATAAACATACTAACATAGGTACAGTAAAATCCAAAACCTTATAGGTGAGCTGTGTCGGAAGTGTAAGATTTAAGATGAGGGGTTAGTTCCTTCTATGAATGAGCTGGATCCACTCTTTCAGGAGCCAGTGATACCCAACTTTGAATATATATACTTCTCTAACTTCTAACGTCACAAATAAACAAATAAAACCACAACTATTATCATAAAATTATTACTACTATTACAATAAAAATATTTACTGTATAACATTAATTCCTTGTTTTTAAAAAATTAAAAACACCCAATAAGAAAAACAAATCTTCCTTAATCCTACCGATTAGTAAAGCTTTTATTGCTATTAATTAAAGAATAATTAAATGCCCGAGAAATTCAGCGTGTAACAGTGACAAGGCGAGGACATAAGCTTGAGGCGCAGAACAATAGTTATTGTTTTTATAAAATTAAAAATTCTGACCCAAAATCCGTCTTCTCTTTCTTTCTACTCCGATTCCTGCGTTGCTTTTGGTCTTGGTCGAATTGCGAACTCAGCAGCAGAAGAAGTTCCTCAATTGTTTCACCTCAAATTCGATTCGAACTATGTAAACGCCACTGTCGCGTCGGGTTTGTTGTCTCTGTTTTTGTTGCGGTGTTACTGTTCCTCGGTTCGGATCTCCGAAGCATGAATCTCAGCAACGGAAAGGGATCCATGTCAACCCTTACTGCAAGCGTGGTTATGAAATCCGGCGACGCCGTCTCCGACCAGTTTCCGGCGGGTCTCCGGGTTCTCGTGGTGGACGATGATCCCACGTGTCTCATGATTCTTGAGAAGATGCTCCGCACGTGCCTCTACGAAGGTACCACACTACTACTACTACTCACTCCATCAGTTTCTTCTATCTTCTGTTTCTCTCCGATTTCAATTCGCTCACTTTCTCTCTCTATTCAAGTTTGTTTCTTTTTGCGATTTGGACGCTCGGTTAATTGTCCCTCTCAACAAAATAACAAGACACAGAAGCAGAATGAAAAATCAAAATCCAACTTTATCTTCTATTTAAGGGCTACTTGCTTGTAGTTGTAGATAGATAGCTGCTTGGTGATCTGTTTTTGTTTGTTGATTCTTCCTTTGAATCAAACCTTTGGATGTCAGATTTGTTTTTGTTTCTTTCTCGGAATTGGTGTTTTGGCTGATTATGAATCCTGAGGAATGATTTTGTTTTGTTCATTTCAGTTACCAAATGTAATCGAGCAGAAACTGCTCTCTCACTGCTTAGAGAGAACAAAAATGGGTTTGACATTGTTATAAGCGATGTGCATATGCCGGACATGGATGGATTTAAACTTTTGGAGCACATTGGGTTAGAGATGGACCTTCCTGTTATAAGTAAGAAACTCGTCTGACCTGTTTAGATCTATTTTTTGTGGACTGCATTGATGTCGGTTCTGACATGTTTTGTGTGATGGTTGCAGTGATGTCTGCGGATGATGGTAAAAGTGTTGTTATGAAGGGTGTGACTCATGGTGCTTGTGATTACTTAATTAAGCCTGTTCGCATTGAGGCTTTGAAGAACATATGGCAGCACGTGGTTCGGAAGAGGAAGAATGAGTGGAAAGACGCGGAGCAATCAGGGAGTGCTGAGGAAGGAGATCGGCAACCAAAGGCTTCTGACGAAGCAGATTACTCTTCCTCAGCGAATGAAGGCAGTTGGAGAAACTCAAAGAAGAGAAGGGATGAGGAAGAGGAGGCAGAGGATAGAGATGACACATCCACACTAAAGAAGCCACGGGTTGTTTGGTCCGTGGAGCTCCATCAACAGTTTGTGGCTGCTGTGGATCAACTGGGAATTGACAGTATGTATCCTTCACCTGGGTTTTTTAATTTTTTTTTTCTTTTGAAACTTTGTTGCATTTCCATTGAAGGATTATGTAACAGAACTTGTGATGCATAATCGACGAGATTCTATGTGTATATTGTTCAGTTGTCATACATGAGTTTTGATTGTCTCAAAACAACACTTTTACTACTCGGGTCTTCAGTTTTTAGTCACCATAGTTCATATCATTGCCTCTAGGTTTTGCATGCTGTCAATTTTCAAATTATTCTGGTAAGTAATATTTAATAATTAATAGATAACTAAGATTCCATTTTTTGGCTTTAATATTACATCAACAGTCAAGCCCTATCCCACTGGTTGGGGTCCTTGCCATTTAGTTCTATAAAAAAACATTTTTTTTTCTCAAACCATTTTTAGTAGTCTTTCGGTTTTCTGAGTTCTACCCATTTTACTAGACTATTTTATGCTTTTCTAGTATCATAAAATCAAACCATCTTTGGTGAGATTCACTCCTACTTTATCCTGTGTGCATTTGTTCTTCATCTTATTTTTCTTGTACGTTCACCCCTCCACTCCTTCCCCTTTTATGTTCACCCATCCATCTTATCTCATCCTTTTGTCTAAATTATTAATTTGTTTGAATATTTTTCTTAAAAGAATTATGATGTTCTTGAGTTTTGCCTGACTCAAATTTGATATTTGTATTCAGAGGCTGTTCCTAAAAAAATTCTGGAATTGATGAATGTTCCTGGGCTCACTAGAGAAAATGTTGCCAGCCACCTGCAGGTATCATACTGTTATCCTATATATACTTTGGGAAGGACTTGGGTTAAATTTTAATCCCTAATTTTCTTCTTGTGATCATCTATGCTATGATTACTTGAAGGAAGTAACTCTTTTTCTTCATCCTGTTTTATTACAGAAATACCGATTGTATCTTCGAAGGTTGAGTGGAGTTTCTCAGCACCAGAATAACATGAACAACTCCTTCCTCAGCCCCCAGGAGGCAACATTCGGGACAATTTCTTCAATTAATGGAATTGATCTTCAAACTCTTGCAGTTGCCGGCCAGCTCCCAGCACAAAGTCTAGCCACACTTCAAGCAGCAGGACTTGGTAGGCCAACTGGAAAAGCTGGTGTACCTATGCCTCTCATGGATCAAAGAAACCTTTTCAGTTTTGAAAACCCAAGGTTAAGATTTGGAGAAGGCCAGCAGCAACATTTAAGCACTAGTAAACCAATGAACTTGTTGCATGGAATCCCTACCAACATGGAGCCAAAGCAGCTTGCCAATTTGCACCAGTCTACCCAATCCATTGGCAGCTTGAATATGCGAGTCAATGCTTCCGCTACACAAGGCAGCCCCTTATTGATGCAGATGGCACAATCCCAACCTAGAGGTCAGATGCTAAGTGAAAATATTGGTCCTCGTGTTCCAAGACTTCCATCATCTTTGGGGCAGCCTACTGTATCAAATGGAATTTCTAATGGTCTTCTGGGCAGAAATGGGATTGCTGGTAATAACAGAGGACCTGCATATAATCCTGTTCCACCAAGCTCTTCGTTGTTGAGTTTTCCAATGAATCAAACCTCTGAAATGTCTGTCAACAATAGTTTTCCTCTTGGAAGCACTCCAGGTATATCCAGTATCACAACAAAAGGCTCATTTCAAGAGGAAGTTACATCTGGAATCAAAGGATCTGGTGGATTTCCAAGTTATGATATTTTTAATGAACTGCACCATCAGAAGCCTCATGATTGGGAGATAACAAACCCAAACTTGACTTACAATGCCTCCCAGCATGCAAACCCTTTACAAGGTAATATTGATGTCACACCATCAGTTTTAGTGCATCAAGGGTTTTCTTCTACACAACAGACTGGTCAAAGCAGAGATGCTGCTTTGATTGGAAAAGCTATGTTCTCCATGGGAGAGGGCTTGGAACAAAATAACTTCCAAAATGCTAGTCAAAACCTCAATTCACTTCTTCTTGACAATTCAATAAGGGTCAAGGCTGAAAGAATTCCTGATGCAAGCTCCCAGACTAATCTCTTCCCTGAGCATTATGGGCAGGAGGATCTAATGAGTGCACTTCTAAAACAGGTTTGTCCTTCAGCCCTTTCTTTGGACCTGGAATATTTTCACATGCTTGCATAGTTGCTTGTAATTTTCCGTTATGAACAAATCAATTTTTCTCACATGTTTCTAATGATGGCAGCAAGAAGGCATGGGACCATCTGAGAATGAGTTTGACTTTGATGGATATTCTCTGGACAACATTCCTGTCTAGAACAAACCCTTCCCGATTGAAGTTGCCAGTGTAAATAGTTTGTTACACAAGCACATGATCATCCTGCAGTTAGCTATTTTGGAACTGAGTCAAAATTTGGTTGATGTCAAATATTCAGACTTCTGGGAGTAGTAGTGTATTGTAATGGTTTAGTCTGGATGCTCAACATGAATCAGCTTCAAACCTCAACTGCATATATTCACAAAGCATGTGCAAATTTTGACTGCTATTTATAGCAAAATTGCTAGCAAGCTTCTAATTTTAGGGTGTTCTTGAAGGTGTTGGCTTAGGGCAGAATTGCAGAAGCAAGGTTTTGATACATCTGCAAAGTTGTCCTAGGAGCATTTCTAACTTGAATAACAAATTATGAAATTTTTTTCTTCTGTTCCTTTTGTAATTTATGTCATTGAAAGCAAGTAACGACTTCCGTAAGCATGTAAATATTGCATTTGGTAGCTTTAGACATCTGGTCTGGTCATTCTTTTATGGTTGATTCTGTACTTTCCGATAGATATGCGCTGTTTTTTATGTTCACTGTGTCTTGCATTCTTTGTACATGAACCTGATTATGTGATTTGTGTGAGACTACATAGCTATCCGTTTTATAAATATGCAATATGCTGTAATTAAGGCCTTGCGCTGTTGCTCATGTGTGCCGTTAGAGAATAACAAGGCTTTGAAAATTTATTGGTTAAGTTTAGAACTCTTTGTCACCATTGTTTAAAAAAACAGAATTTTTTTTATCTTTCTTTTCTTTCATTTTCGTCTGCATCAAACAACATTAAAAAAATCTCATTTTCTACTTGGTTTTCTTCCATTCTTTTCTCCCTTTTTTTTCTAAACAAAAACTCACCCTTATTCAACAAGAAACCATTCATGAGAAATTTCAGTCTCAAAAAGAGAAATATTGTTTTACAGGTACAATTTATGATTAGATCAAATTGCAGTATAAGAGATGATATTTAATTTTTTTTTTTAATATTATACAATACGTTAAATAATAAATTAATTTAAAATTATAAGAAACTAAATTAGGTCAATTTTTAATTAATATACAACATTGTCTTATATCTTTTCATTATCTTACATCTTTTTTTATTGTACAAAAGATGTTAAAATAATAATAATAATAATATTGTAAGGGGTGACTCTGTCAGCTAATAGTGGGTTGTAACGTTTTTTGTCACTTCCTTACTGTATTACTAATATGTATGCACACTAGTGTATTTTTCCATTACTAAATATCAACTATATTTTATATTATGCGGTGCAAATTTTTTATTAAATTGTAATTTTTTATATTTATACTTAGTATTATTTGTATTTAAAATTATTTTTTAAAAATATATATAAATAATTAAACTTAACATTATTTAAAATATTTAGGATCATTTTAAATGTAATTACATTAAAATTAAATAATAAGAATAATTGTATTTTCAATTAAGGAAATATTATTTTTTTAAAATTAAGTCCATCTAAATTTATTATGATTTGTTCTTTCTTCGAGTAACGATAACAATAGTATTGTAATACCTATATAAAATGTATAAATTTAAAATAAAATTAATAAATATAAGTTTATAATTATTTAAATTAAAATTTATTAAACTTGTGCGTTACATGTGCTTATCTAAATATAAGATGATAATTTAAATATAAAAAATGTTTTAAAATAAATTTGCTATTAATTTATTATCAAATTGATTTTTAATTTTTTCAGGACACTGTCATTGCAAAATAAAATATATTAAATATTATAGTTTATTAAAGTAACTTAACATATATTACTTTATAGACTATATATTTTATATTTAGTAACATTTAAATAAGAGAAAAAGAGAAAAATATAAAATGATTAATCTAACCCTAAAATTATTGAAGATATGACTCTAATTTTATAACACATAATCAAACATTTATTTTTTTATTTTCAAGTCTATTTATCCTATGTGAAGAGTATAAATTCAAAAAGAATTTAAAAATATAAACATATAATACTATATAATTATTAAATTTGGCTGGTTATTTTATTTATTGTTGGTATATAGTTAACATGTATATTTTAAATGTATTTATTATCAAAACTGAAATTTATTTTAAAGTGGTTTAAATAATTTAATTTTTTTTAATAAATAGCCATAGTTGTTAATTACTTTAAAATGATATTTTTAATAATTTTAAAGATATTAATGTTAATCATGTGATATTATGTAACATTATTGAAGATTTGAATTGATTAGCATCGTAAATTAAACACCCTCATTTACTATAATTAAAATTATATAACTTTTTTATTACCATTATCAGATAAAGAAGAACAAAACAATATAAGTAAAGAAGTAAGAACAAATACTATTTTGGAGTAAAAAGATCTTTTTTATTAGTTTTTTCTATTTTTATTTAATATATACGATAATAATAAGTAAAAAGATATTGAATCGTAATGATTTCTTTTAAATATTAAGTTTTAAAAATCAATTATCATTCATTAATGTTAGCTCACATTGAAATTGAAATCTGAATTATATTAATGACTAGTGTGAAATTAAAATTTCGATCTAATAATTCATAAATATTAAAATCAATGTTATATAAGTTAATCATATCAAGTCAAATTAAAATTTTGATATCACAACTATCAAAGGTTAACTTAAAGTTTACTTGTATATCTAAATATTGATAGGTAAGAGATTTATAACTAAATAAAGTTGGCTTAATCGCTTTAGACTCAATCCTTAAACCTTTTTGTTTTATTATTTTATGATATAAAGATTCAGTTTAATATAAAAAAATAGTCAAAACATATGAGCGTTTACAAAATTATAAAACCAAAACCAAAAGTAAAAATAAGTACAGTCAAATACACTTTTTTCAAAGGAAAATTATTTTCTTGCAAGCTAACTCTGTTTTGCTTCCAATTTAAGGGATGCTTGTTTTATACTCAAAATAAATTCGCTTATAATTGAGATTAATGTAAACACAATTTAATTACTATGTCTGATTAAAATTAATTTTATCATTCTGTAGAAAAAAATTATAATGAATCTAACTTAATTTTAATACAAAAATCCTAGATAGAGTCGTAGCACACTCATCAACATCAACTGTCGAACCACTATTTTTAAGACATTGGAATAAACTTATTAGAAACAATAATGACTATCTTTAAGTCATTGGAATAAACTTATTAGAAACGATCATGAATGACATCAATGTTTCCATCACCTACCAAGACAAGGATAAATTCTTTAAATATATACATCAACCATGCTATTAGGCACTCTGTTTTTGGACGACGTGTAAAACAATTTTAAGTTTACTTTGAATGATAGTACATTTACGAAAACCATCGCCTAGGGAAGAATTACTCGGATAAAAACGCAAACAAAAGAAACAAGGAAAGAAAAAACAATCTTCCTTCATTTACGAGGCCCGATTATTTAAAAAAAGAAAAAACAATAAACTTTTAACAGAAAAAGGAATATATTTCTATCATCTAACACAAAACTACAATCTTCTGTACTATAACACGCTCGAAAGAATCACATATAAATTGAACAATGACTGCCACAACATCCAACCCAGACACAGGCAAGAATGTTACAACAGCACGACTAAGTCCACTGAGTTTCTGTGGTGAGGTCAATATATGAATCAAATGGTGTCTCGGGACACAGCAGGCCAGAGCCAAAAATCAAACATAGCCACTATTACCGCTACAAGAGGATCATCAACAGTGTTAGAAGCAAGGGAGTAGCCAATGAAAAACCATCCCTGAAACCACTACTGCTTGGATACACTGAAGGAAGAGAGCATTCTTCCCCATTGAAAAATACCTTAGTGGGAAACCCATCTCCATGAGCTACATTGATTCCAGGAGTAGTTTTCTTTGTGAACGAGATCACTGATTGTTGCTTACCAGGCACCCTAGGATCTCTCAGAGGATCAGCTGCATCTGTTTCTGCTACAAGGTAGTTCAATCCTGGCAAACCTTGCATGATTATTGTATTGTTTACACCATCTAGAAGAGTTGCATTGAATGAATACATTTTCTCAAAACCTGCAGCTGCTTTGTCCATTTGCACAGCGGCAAACCAGTCTGCAAAATTAGTCTCTCCCCAGTTAAAAAGGGTGACCCTTGCACTCCATCCTTTGGTGTAGTCTGTGTACAAATGCCAGTTGATGCTCACACCACAGTTATCACTACATGGCATTGGGTTTGGCACCCGGAGATGTTTCAGACTTGCCCAAGCAACAGCCTTGGCGGTTCGGTTCTCAAAAGGAACAAGAAGTGCCTCTGGTGGAAGCCACATAGCTGGAGCAGTAGTACTACATGTTCTCTCTGCGTTCTTGGGGCATCCACAAGCACATGTTTTGCACGGAATAACTGAATCATTGTAATAAGATGAAAACGAGACACAGCATTTACTTGATGTTCTCTTGGCTGTTGTTATGTTGCACACAATCTGCCAACTGGCCATCACAGTTTTGTTTGATGGTAAGCCGGATGGGTCAGGATTTTCAGTAGGACTCACTCTTACAGGAGGGCCACATTTATAGTCAGGGTTGAGTGTGCCACTTATGTTCCAGTTCTGCGGGGGCAAAAGCTGGGATCGGTTAAGCGCTGGTGGCATCTTGAAGACCTGCATTTGGAATCTCGAAGCAGACATGCTAGGATCCATCGATGGAGGCAAAATAGTGCCATTCCGGCAGCAAAAGGGAATCTTCCCAAGGTCGGAATCATTGAACTTGGTGGGAGGGAGATCAATTATGGTTGGCCTCCTCTCACAATTCAACACATGGGCAAAGTCAAGATCCCTGTAGAATGTTCCTTGCTTACCAAAGAGACAATCAGAAGCATCCACAACAGAAGGATAAGCCCCTTTCATTGAATAAATAAACTCATCATTCATCCAGTCCCAGCTCAACCTCCAGTTGTCAAGCCTCCCAAGTGGGTTATGGTTTGCAATAGTAACCTCAGCCCAGTAATTTGAATCATAAGTTCTGATCACATCATACATAATGGTAAGATCACCACTCTGACGTGGCAGAAACTCTTCATCCGTAGTAATGTTAGTTTTGAATTTGGGATCTCTCGTGCAACACACACTACTCGCATTCTTCCCTGAAAACCCAAAAAGTAACCCCACCCCACTTCATTAGTCACAGTATTTCACTAAATATAATCAATCGATTCACAGATCAAACAAAACTAACCCAATTATCTAACTTAAAAACTAAACGTTTTCACAAACACCCAAGCTACAATTACAGATCAGGGAGAATAACGTTACCTTGAGCGGTGGATCTGCGACAGAGGAATCCATCATTAGCGAGGTTGATGGATTTCGGCATCGGAACACTGGGCGGCGCCACCCCGAACACGGTGCCGACGAGTTCTATCTGAGCCTGCATCTGGGTCAAGTCGCCGGCGGTTTCGACGGCGGTCTTGAGATCGGTCATGGGGAAGCCGGCGAAGACGGTGCCGTTTCCGACGGCGGCGGGGAGGGTGGTGCCGTCGGCGAGCACAGCATTGGAGGCGGAGACCAACAACTCGTCGTGGTCGAACCCAACGAAGACCTTCCACGACTTGAGCTCGTCGAGGCCGTTGTTGAGTACCGTCACCGTCGACTCGAACCGGTAAGGCTGCTTTGCCGGGTCGGAGACATTCGGCGGCAGCCGCACGCCGCCGGTGTGGGCGTAGGAGACGAGGATGCCGTTGCAGGATTGGGCGTCGGCGAACGACGTCGTTGCAAGGAACACTGCCAGCGCGGTGATGATGGTAAGGTAGTAGCAACAGTGGCTTCGGAGGAGCATCTTCCGAATTTCGAAATTTGAACTAAGAGAGAGAAAAGCGATGCATCAATATATACAACGTTTAAAAAAATATATATTTATAAGTACCGTTTGTTTCCTTTTTTATGCGAGAGAAGGAAAGAAACGCTCGAGAAAACATAGAAAGAAAGATCGGGTTGCAAACTTGCAATTGCGTAGCGTGTCTCTCCATTTTTCATAACCTATTAAAATTTCTTATTTGATTATTTATATAAGAAAAAAAGTTTGTTTAGTTTACTAGTAAAAAAGAAAAAAAGGTTTGGTTTTATAAAATTCTGAGGCTCAAATGGTTCCATCTAACAGCTCTATTATGTGCTTTAATTTGAATTGCTAGATCCCCAAAGAAAAGGGAGGTTTAAGTTTAATCCTTTTGGTTGATTCTGTGATTGGCTTCGATGGGTATAGACACATGAATGAAGAGTGCAATTTTTTTAATCTGTGTTTGGCCACTAGCATAGTCTCAAACTGTTTGTTTGTAATGCGCATGTCTCGTCTGATTTGACCAATGCCTCATTTCAGTCATTTGGTCTTTTTGTTTCTGAGATACAAATGGCATTATTGGATTGGACCAAACCTACCATGACAATGGTAGGATGGAATATTCTTCCGAAAGCGGCTTGAGTTGCGGGCACGTCTGTGTCTCACTCTGTTCATCTCTTGACCTCAAACATTTAACATTTTCCATCAATATCCATTTCTTCTTCCCCACAAGTATCTCAAGATCATTAATATTTTTCTTACACTCACGTTACCATACAAATGGTAGAGTGAAAATTTTGGCAAATTCAGCTAGAATCAGATACTAGCAAATATTGTGCAAATAAAGTGATGTGTAAAGTATGTGCGACTAACTCTTTCTATCGATACTGTGTTTTACTTTATTTTGAAATGTCAAGTTATTACTACTGTAAAAGGAACTTGCAAAGTTTTGCTTTGAAATAATCTTGAGTATTTCCTTTCTATAAGTAGAGGAGCCATCCTTGGTAGTGATATTGGGTTCACATCCCACGCAGCTGGCTGTGGTAGCCCATAATTTTATGGGAATTGCTATTCCCTTGCCAGAATTGCTATTTAAACTACCAACATTAGTAGTTTCTTTTTTATTTCAAAATTGCACTTTCCACATAAACATATTTTTGTTGTGGGATATAAGCAATAAAATCATGATTTTACTATATATATCTTTTTCACCCCCATACTATACACTTGAATTATGATTTTGTTTTAACAACGAATTCATGATTTCATTGTGTATTTCTTCTCCCCCCAAAATAACACAACATAATCATGTTTTTATTGTGTAAAAGGAGGTGTAAAAAATACAATGTAGACATGATTTTATTATGTATTTCGTAAAAAAATACATAACAAAATTATGTTTTCATTGTATACTTTTTTATACCCCTTTTAATTAATTTTAATTGTAATTTACCTTTTTTAAAATAATAAAATTAATTGTGATATAATTTACCATTTTTAATAGTAATTGTTATCTTTTTTTAATTGAAAATAAATTAATTGGATAAAATTTATGATTTATAAACATAACAAAATTAATTATTATATGAATTACCTTTATTAACAGTAATAAAATCAATTTATAATATTAATTTGTATCTTAATTAACTTGATTATAATTAAAAATAGAGGGGAAGAAAAGAGTGTCAGAGAAGAAGGGAAATGGTGTGGGGGGGGGGGGGGGGGTATCATGATGGATGGAGAAGTGAGAGAGGATGGGAAAAAGATTGGAGGTGTAGGAAATCTCATAAAGATAAAATGATAATTTGCTAAGGATTAATAGTGTTAATAACAATTTTGGTAGTTACAATAAAAATGTCCTAATTTTATTTACTCGGACTAAGGAGAGGCCCGTCAGACCATCTAGGACTCAAAAATGATACAAATAGCCCGGCCCTGATTGTGAGATGATTGAGTCCACGAGAAAGATCTCCCCCATCTGGGCCTTCGAACCTTTATCTAAACATGGAATGGGCCCGATTGGGTTGTGTTATTTTCATTTTAATTGCATGTTAATGATAACCCCACATAAAAATAGAAAAACCTCACACGATTTTTAAACAACCATTTAAATTACTCACATATATCCGTACTAAAAAAATTACTCACATACAGCGACACTGACACTGGGTAGAAAACTTTCACATCCACAACCCCTCCTCCCCAAAAAATTTCACATTCTTTTTAAAGAAGAATATAAATTACTCAGATACACAACGACATTGGGTAGAACCGTAGAAGAAGATTGTCATTATCCGCTAGAAAACAAAACGTATGGCCATATGGAAATTCAAATAGAAAATTAAAGAAATAAGATAAATGGGAAAAAGTGTGAAAAACGTGTATGTGGTTACTAATTTACTACTATATATTTTGATCCATGATGCAACCCTGGTAAGGGTGGTGAGCTTTGAAACGTAGTCAACGCGTAAAGGTGCATGTTGCCTGTTCAACTACAAATCAAAGCCCCTCTTCTAAGTGACAAGTCTTCGTGATCATGTCCATCGTGATTAATTATTTTTTTGGGAATTTTCAGAATTATATCAAAGATTTCTACCTGGCCTAATTCCATAACCAAAAATAAAGAAAGTTGGTAACTA
The DNA here is from genome assembly GCF_000004515.6 of Glycine max. NCBI lineage: Eukaryota > Viridiplantae > Streptophyta > Magnoliopsida > Fabales > Fabaceae > Glycine > Glycine max. The sequence goes on along the minus strand of NC_038243.2, from coordinate 42,611,785 downwards.
AAATTATATTTTCTTTCTACATAGACTTCGGGTTATTTTTATGAAGAAAGATCATTAACTTCTCTTACGTTAACTCCTGCAAGCACTGACAAACTAAGTTTAGGCCTTTGCAAATGGTAATTGGTAGGTAAGATGGGAAACCTGTAACGACAAATTCAGTGGGCAAAGTTGTACTCAATTGAAAAAATTCTTATATGCACACTGTTTGTCAAGTAAGAACACAACGAAAATGGGAGTTATGATACCTAACCTTCATGAAAATGTATCACACATTCTAGCATTATTCTTGGCTCCGAATCTCTCACCTATTCTTTGCTGATGACATCATTACTCTCGTGGCTGAAGCAAGCTTGTCTTAGGTACAGGAAATTAGCAGAATTATGAATCTTTTTTGTTCCATTTCAAGTCAGAAAGCCAACCTATGCAAATCTAGATCATTCTTACTACCAATTGCATGCATTCACCCTCAGGGCTTGACTGAAAGTCATGGGTTTGACTCTTTTCCTTCTGCTCTACTCTTTCATACTCCAAATTCTAGCTCAAGAACCAAATATCACCGCTAATGTGGATGGACCCTATTTAGCCTTCCGTACTCTCCTCTTTGTAATGGACTACTTGGTAGCAATTCCAAATGGTCCACAGTGGTCAGACTCGATCAAAACATCTCCAACCCATTAATGAAATTGTATTCGGTGTATTCTTTGCATATTTCTTCTTAGTACTTGCTCCTATAATTGAGGTGTTGATATATGAAAACATTTCCAGTTGGCATGACTTTAATTATAGCATTCTTTTGTAATTTCTTGTTCCTTTTTGCTTGATCTTGTACAAATTAAACAATTAATTTTCTCTTTTAATAATACCTTTCTTAAATTTCATGTCAATTAAATTAATTTTTATTCTATTTAATTAGTTATCCGTTAAAAAAATATTTTATTTATTTATTTTATTCTATTTATTTTATATTGTTTATGTAATATTTATAAAATTTTAAATGATTTTTTACTATTTTAATTTGATATTATGTTTTGTTATATATAAAACACACTTTTTAGTCATTTATGTTTTGAATTATATTTAATTTGATATCTTATCTTTTAAAAAAATTAACTTAGTTTTTTATATTTTTAAGTGAGTCAAAATGGTCTTTTATGAAACAAAGAATGATTTTAATTTTGTTACATAATTTTAAATTCATTTTTTACTATTTTGAGATGTGAAACTCATCTCATTAGATATACTTACATATAAAATTATGAAATTTAACTGATGTTAAAAAAAAGTCATAAACATGATAAAAATCACATAAAAAATAAATCAATAGCAAACCAAGAAAGAATATGATATTAACGTTTTTAATGTTTCGGTTGCTTTTTCGATTCATTTCTCATGGAGCTTTTTAGATTTCCTCCTTGCATTGCCACATTATCATTTGAAAGTGAAAGAAAAAATCACCCAAATGTTACTAACCGAAAAAGGTACCTAGTCACCATAAATATTTCGAGAATTTTGTTGCTATTTGGTTTAAATAAAATTGTTTCTAGTAAAAGATATTTGAGATTCATAATATAAAAGTATCCAACTAACCCAATGTTATGCTACTAAATACTCATGCATTATGCCACTATCTAAACTCCACAAATTATGAAAATAAATTCACAATACAAATCAAAGAAACAAATTTTGTCATGTTAGCTACCTAAAATGAAACACGTGTAGATCTAACTATAAGACGCCGTATGAAATAAAAGAATCACAATATTATGTGCGAAAGTGGTAAGAGTAAAACAGTGGAAGCAAGTTATCTAATTTCACCTCATAATGTACTTTGGTTATTATAATAATAGCATAGCTCTAACAGTGCAAGTGTTCAATTCAAACATGTCTCCCCGACGTGTCGGCCTCAACTTTTACAATAATAATAATAACTCAATTTTTATTTATTGTTCATCTGGTGTCCGTTAACCAAAACCACATACTAAGGTATAACGAAAAAAATGCAGATATATAAAGTAATTGCGTTAATGATGGTAGCTTAAAAAGATAAGAGAGTAGCATTCCTATTGCTAATTCCTAGTGTATACTACTCCACAGTACACAGCACCCTTTTAGTACTAGCCACCATTCAACTTTCTCTCTTCCCACACTCCCTTCACTTTTTACACCTTCCTTTCTTACTCTGCTCATCTTCTTGGCCATCCTAGGTAGTTAGTAGTTTTTGGAGGATGAGGTTGTTGTGTTTGTGTTTAACGTTGTTGCTGTTTCTGGCTAGTGTGGCAATGGCAGAAGAAGATTCAGATCATAATAAGCACTCCCTAAAAGCCACGTCACACGCGCAGATCCAGTGCACAATGTGTTCCTCTTGTAACAACCCTTGCAACCAAGTTCCATCTCCGCCACCACCTTCACCACCACCACCATCTCCTTCCACAAACAACTGTCCTCCACCACCCTCTCCTCCTTCCTCCGGCGGCGGCGGCGGAGGAGCTCCGTACTACTACTCCCCGCCTCCACCCTCTCAATATACCTACTCCTCACCACCTCCTCCCGCATCCACCGGCGGCGGTGGTGGCGGAGGAATCTACTACTACCCTCCTCCCAGCAACGGAAACTACCCGAGACCACCACCGCCGAACCCGATTGTGCCGTATTTCCCGTTCTACTACTACAGCCCTCCGCCGCCCGGGTCCACCGCCGCTCCTCCGCCCTCCACGGCCTCCTCGCTTCTATGTGCACTTGCTTTCTCATCTTTTCTACTGTTGTTGCTTTGATAGTAAATGCATGAAACCAAGAAAAAGAAGGAAAATAGTAGGAATAAGGGCGCAGATTTGCAGATCTAGAGATTCCGAGGGAAATGAGAGTTGAGAGTGAGAGTGAGGTAATAGAAGTGCTCGTGAATTTCCCAATCTGCCCTGAACATGTGAAGTAAAGCACCACACCACACGCACTATATCCTCCTCTTAATTATTATGTTCTCTTTCTGAATATCTAGTGCCAAGGTAGATTGATCTGCAATTTGTTAACAATTTTTATTTTATGTACTACTAGTAAGTTTTATTTCGTTAGTATAGAAATAAAATAAATTACAAAGATTTATGTCAAAGTACTCCAGCATAGTAGTAGTATATAGTATTTCATGGTTAATGAAGTTGATCGAATATTTAATTTGCTGATGATGTTTTAGACATGAAATTGAAGCCAGTCAACAGCTATTGATTTAACGGGAATTGAAGTGGTTTCCGATGGTGGATGGTGAAGATAATAATGATATTGGAAGGATAGGGGTAGGGTGAAAGAGAGAAAGGGTGTGGATATCCAAGTTTGGGGTTGATTCAATTCAATGCTGCCACCAACTTCATTTTTTCATTACTTACTTGATTTAATTCATTTACACTACCACCTCCTTCTTGGTTGATCCTTTAGGGTGTGTCTTGCTAAGGAGCGTTTGGTCATTTTACGGTCTACGGGAGCGTCTTACAAATGGAGGGGACAACTCATCAAGGGTCTCTTTCAGTTCGTAAAAAATTAGACCGTAGCATAACGTTCCGATTGTTTTTCTATCTTGCATTAATATTGCCGCGATTACAGATGCTTACTACCTAATTCACCAATTTAGAAAAGGAAATGTAAAATTGAAGCCATCAGGTTATACACGTGTCTAAACAAATTGACATACGTTAGCAAACAAAATATGAATTTTGATATATAGTAGTATTAAATTCAAGATGAGCAACAATGCATGATAAATGGAACTGCTATAATTTAAAAGAGTAGCAGAAAATCTTCTCAGAATTTTTCATTATTTAATTATAGAGTTGTATGATAAATGAAACTCTTAAAATGATCACCAAAGTAAGATTCAATCGGTACGGTAATAATTCTAACAGATTCTCTTTTTTTATATACAATTCTAACACATATATAATAATGACGCCATTTATAATGGTGGTGCCCCCCTTCTCCAATGTTCATCGCAGATAAGGGATGACGAAAATAAGCTTTCATCAGATGCTCTAGGGACTAGGGTAGCAAATGTTCCCAACCAATCAGGATCATAGACTGTCTATCCGAATGATCTGAAAGCTCCCATTTTCTGACATCACGATTCAAAGTTGACTCATTGACCAATCAAAAAATTTTGGATTCGTTGACCACATCTTGCGTCATCGTTTAAAATCCTCTAGGTTTAGAATGGGCGCCCCAATCATTTTTGTTCGGCCTACCATGGCCAAAGCACCCATTATACTGTTCTTCTATACGTAGATAAAATGCCATAAGAAAATAAAAATAATAAATATCTATTTGATTAAAATAAAAAGGATTTACATTAATTAAATAAATTTATTACATTTTATAATACAGTAATAAGTAGCTAAATAAAAGTATAAATTCATTATTTTGAAAACACACTTCCAGTTATTTTTTCACCAGCAGAAAGTAACAATAATTGTAAACACTTACATTTGTCCCTAAAAAGTCATTGATAGACAAATCTGTGTTTAAGTATATAAAATTTTCATCCTAACCCGATTATTCTTAAAAATTACAAATATTGGTCATGTTATTAATCCTTTTTAATGCCTACAATGTCACGTACTTAAGAGTTAATGTGACCAATATTTATAATTAGTCTCGTGTTGAAATTTTCAGGATAGACTTAGGTTAACCTTAAAAAAGGGATAGACTTAGATTTCACCCAAAACTTATGTTTGTTTAATCTAATTTCTCCCATTTGACAAATTAAATAAGAAAAAATATATACATGTTTTATTTTTTTCTTCACATAACTTTTTCTACTATTTGTCAAATTAAATGAGAAAAAAATACATACATGTTTTTTTTGTTTTTTTGTTTCACCTAACTTTATGACTATCTTTTTTTATGGCAAAAAAATTTTGATGACTTAAATCTCCGGATTCACTAGAATCATAGTAGATTTTAAGGTTACATTTACAAATTATCCATTAACAAAATTATTTTGAGATACGAATTTGTTATCAATAATGGATTTATAGAAATCAAATTCACATAAATTTTTTTTATTTATTGAAGTGTCTCGGTAAGAATTGACGCATGACATATTATAAAAGAGAAGGTAATAAGTCACTAAATCACTTTTTTTTTTCCACTATTTTTTTGTTCCCGTTATTGGCAGCGTGACTAAGTGGCCCTCGAAAAATCGCTTTGTTATTTATTATTATTATTGTGTTCCTCGCCCTATATTTATTCACTGTGTAGTCACGGTTGTGCTGTATCAATTTTATTTAATTTTATTTTTCTGTTATTGGCTTTGATGAAGACATGGTGCATGCAGCATTGCCATTTTGTGTCTTAATTTTAGGGCAATGTAATACTGTGTCATGTTCACAAAAAACAAGCTTAAGGACAAAAATGTGTTGGCAGGAATTAGCTGGAAGTCACATTAGAGCTGTTATGGTGCTGAATGGGCCCCTTCTCACACTGCAAATGCAATTGGCATCCATATCCTCAATCAAGGATTCATTTTTACAGACTTCGCCATAAACAAATCCCTCAATCTATCTCTCTCTTCTACGACTCTTCCTGGTCCCTAATAGTATATAATTGAGGTCCCTTTTTCTTTTTCCACTTTTTTCATTGAAATATTCTCTATCTTCAGTTTTTAATTTCTTCGTTTTCTTTCTGCCTGGGATAGTGAATGAAATATATGTCAGTCTAGCAATCCTCAAACAAAGGAATTGCCTGGATAAACAAATAGGAGTAGTCAACATATGATTTTTCCTTATTTCGAGAATGAATTTTAAACTTCAAAATCAATTGAATTTATGGCTCTTTTTAATATTTCCAGATTTATATACCAACCCGGGACATGGGAGAGAGCAAACAATATTTTCATTACTTAAATTTGTGAACTCAGGTCACTCTTCTTTAATTACGTCCACAATTTTGTTGTATTTTTGTGATTTCGTCTTTTCTTTTGTAATTCAACAATGACTTTATTTATCTTTTCTCACTCATTTTATACTATTCATTATTCAGTTCTTCTTAGGAGTGAGACATTGGGGCATGCTAAGACATGGGGTAAGGTCCAAATAGAAACTTGGGCACTAAATGGACACCCGGCCCTAGACCCACATTGCACACAAACAAAATAGATATTTGGGTCACATTGTCGGGTCAATCTATTTCTAGTTATTATGAAGCCTTTTTCATTTCCTTCGTAATATTAGAAATCTTAAATTATTCATTTGCTCAATGGTGGTCAAATGAATAAGTCAACCTATTATAAAATACAAACCATATAGTCATATACGACTTATCGGTTTTTATAATTATTTTTTATAAAAGAAAATGGGGAGAAAAATAGCTTTTAACAAAATGCTAAAGGAATTAATTTTTAAAAATAAATTGCATACCTTAGTTATTTTTCTTACGTCTTAAACTAATCAGTATGAGACAAAAGAAATATTTTTTTAAAGGAGGTTTTAGGTTACAAATATTAGACATCTTCTACTTCAAAGATTTTATTTCAATTTAACTTCAAAATAACTTTCAAATTATAAATAAATAAAAAAAACAGGCTAAACATAATTTTACATTTGAGTGTCTTCAAACTTTCATTCTCTCTCCGACGCAAAAAAAAAAAAAAAAAAAAGAGTGAGACCGTACTGCTGGAAACAACAGGTGGCAAAGGAGTAAGGTGTGACACGTGGAAGAGTACATGACGATTTTATTAATACTTTTGACTATTGATGACAGTGCAAAGCGGCGAATAGGTTTTGGCAACTGAGAAAAAAAACTTCAAATTTGGCATCCAAAATAGAGACTAAGGTTCCATTTTAGTAATGCCTTCCTCTTTAAATTTTTTATAATTTCATTATTTAGAATTTAAAACAATATATAATTTAGTTTTATGCCTTATTTTTGCTTTCCTTTAGTCCTTTCAATTTCCTTGCATTTTAGTCCCCCTTGAGCAAATCCTAAAGCTTTCTGACTTAATTACTTATTTGTTTCTTGTTATCTTCTGCATTTAGCTAGCTATAGAATTTGTATTTGCTTTTACCTGCGCACATTTGTTGTCTTTCGTACCTTAATTGTAAAGCTTGTTTGCATTTCCATTCGTTTCATTTGAGTTCATTTGCATAATCCTTCATTTAATTTCTTCTCTTGTAGTTAAGTTTTGTTTTTTTTTTTTCAATCTCATTTTTATGAATTTGAATCTTGTTGTTAGTTAATTTTACTCAGTAGTGATAAGTCATGCAACCTTTTTGTCTATACGTCCTGTTTCAATTTCACAAGAATACGATTAGTGATTTGTACCACAGCGCCTTCGCTACAATAATGAGTGGGATCTTCCTCCAGGAGAAAGGTGAAAAATGACCAATGATGTTTACCTTTGATTTGAGTACTTCTACTGCACTGGGAATTCCTTTTAGTTGCGCACAATCAATCATTATTGGGAATAATTCTCTAACGGAGAGCTTGTCTCAGAGTCCAATGTATGCCTTTGACAGGGTAAAAAAGGGTGAAAAAATATAGACAAATGAAATATATATATATATATATATATATATATATATATATATATATATATATATAATACTGAATTACTGATATATTTCAATGTGCCCATGAAAACTACATTCCAATTTAGGACCAACCTTTGTTTTCAGTTTGCTTCAAATGATGCAATTGAATCACACGTATTTGCGTATCGGTTTATGTTCTACAGGATATAGACACGCAAACACTGGTCATACTCTATGCTGAAGCATAAATTAGCAGCATGTTCACAACCTCTAAGTTTGCAACAAAATTAGAAATTTGCAGGTACTTTAAAATAATAGTTGAATTATTGTTTTTTATTTTCTTTTAAACCATGTAGTTATTAACATATCAAATATTTGTCGCGGCTAAATTAACCCCTTAAAAATCGTAGATATATTATTAAGAGTTTAAGATCACTTCAGTTAGGGAGAGCATTATTGTGTTTATTTCAATGAAATCATAATGTATGTAATTAAAGGAATATTTACATGTTACGTAGTGGAACATAATTTACCTTGAGCAAATTTGAAGACAACCTCACAAATTTCCCAACAATAATGGACTGTTAAGACAACACCACGTTAGGTACGATGTTTCTGCTTCATATCTTAGCAATAGTTAAATAACTGCTACTTGCACGCACAAGTAGTTGTGTTTGTACTTATTTTTTATACAACAATTTTGCACGCAAGGATGAGATACCAAGAGAAGAAACAGAATTGTGATGAAATGAGTAATAATAGAGAAATGGAGAAAAAATGAACATAGATAAACTATTATAAAAACTTTGTATATAAATAGTATTATTCTAGACTGGGATTGGGAAGACACTAGATAGACAGCAGGAAGACCAAAACCAAATTCAATTATTGCTTACTGTACCCTCAGAAAAGGATGAGTAAAAAAAGTTCGTCCTTATTGATTGCCTCACTTTATCTCAGCCATGATTCTATAAATTCTTTACCACATCTACAGAGGATCGATGCATATACGGCTTTGTGTAGATTTTTTTTTTCTTTTTTACTTCCTTCTATTTATTTATGTTATTATGACTTTGTTTATTTGGTCTGATTTTACTCATGGCCACTACATAATTTATTTCAAAAGCACACCTATAAAAGTAATGCTATATTATATAAATTGTCCTTTCTATCCAATTAAAAAAGGACACCACTTTAAGCAGCTCTGATTCTCAGTTAGGTTGTCCCTATTTAAGTATAAATGTCATGTTACACTTTTTTTCGTATAGAACCCAAATATAATTGCATATTAAATTATTTAATTCAGGTCGAACTTTTTGTCATTCAAAACTAACCATTTTAGTCATCATAGGAAAACAAATTAAATAATTAGTAAAAATGCTTGAATTTCAATAAACTATGCTCATTAGTGTTCTTGGTAATCATGGAATTTCAGGATTGATTTGATAATAACATTTGGCTATACTTATTATCTTCTAATAATTTAACTACTTTTTATTTTTATTCCAAGAATTTGCGTTTACTTTAGAATGATTTCAGTTTTGAAAGGTGATATTTGAACATTTTACTATTTTAAACATCCTAGCAGTATCTCTCATTTTTTTCTCAATCTTATCTTCCTATCACTATTATATCACTTATCATATCTATATTTTTTTTGTCAATAACATTTTAAGGATTCAAGTATATTTATTCTCCTGTCTTTCTCAGTTTAGAGTTTACACATAATGCTGAAATTGTTGTGCCAATTTTTGAACCACATGAAAAAGTAAAAAACAAAAAACAAACGAAAGACATGAAGACCAGAAATCAGATTGTATTGTAATAAGAGCCGCAAAACTAAGTCAAAGAAACTGATAGCATATCAAGATTGAGATTTGAGATACATTATCATTATCATTGATTAATAAATGAAAACCTCGACCAATATTGCCAGTTCTTTCCCACCTATATTTAATTTGTTGTCCAGACTACAGTCCAGGATATTGAACATTGAAAATGACACCTTTAGTAGTTCACTTGTTCACATTAAAGGAAATAGTCAATCCTGACTAAGACATAGTAAATTATATATATATATATATATTTGAGTTCAACCTGAATTATAAAACTTTAAATTTAGTCATATAAATGTAAAAAATATTTTAAATAAAAACATTTCGTTATGACTGTATACTGCGCATCCACGTACCTAGCTAAAAAAGAGGACTCAAATTTTCTACTCCAAAAAGTGAAGCAATAATTGTTGTTGTACGTTACTCCACTTAAGTATATGGATGTAGATTAGATTTTGCAAATTCAAATTTATTTCAAAGTGTAGTAATTTATGTTGCTTGAATAGTAAAAAAATACTAGTCATAAACAAAATGAGTACTACTGTTTTTGTTTGGATTAATTTGTAAAAAAAATCTATCTATATGTGATTTTCTAGCAAAGAAAAGGCAAAATATTGGTTGTGCTGCATTAGGATATGTCATAACATAACATAAAAAAGGATTTACAGACAACCACACGTGAGAAATACAAGTGAAGATTATCATGGTAATGAGTTAGTGAAAAAGAATTGACATTTAAAAGTGCATAAATCTAATTTTAGAATAATTATCCGGTGTTTCTAATAGTAAATTGATTAAAAGGTACAAAGTGGTACTTCTCTGTCCAAAAAAGAAATTTGGCGCTTGGACTTGGGAAGATTGCCTTGCGCTCCAATCAGACCAGGCAGGACCGCAAGTGTGAAACACAGTCCTCGTTAGTGATTCCTAAATGTCATTCTTTTCTTTTCTTTTCTAGAGTCAAACTAGCGGGAACTATGAATTTCATGTTCCCTCCCTCTTTCAAATTTCTTTCCCTTTTTCCCCCAATTGTCACCCCTTCAATTCTTTCAATCCACCTCTCAAAACTGTAAATAATTCGATTTCACACACATTCATTTGAACACAACAGGAGACTCCGCTTTAAAATTTGGTGACCAAATAAATAAAACGCTCTATATAGATCAAAACTCAGCATTTGATCATCGGAGGTTAAAAACTAGTAATAGATAATAGATTAGAATTTAGGTCACTAGCGAGTTCAATTGTCGTTAAAGATTGTTCCTTCTCCGGCGCCGACATACCTTGATCCATAGTAAGATAAAACAAAAAAATGTTGAAACTAGGTACAACTGAGAATGAAAATAAAGGACTAACTATATTACCAAAATTGGACTTGAATAATTTCATTTCTTACAACTGTTGTTGACATCCAACCCACACACTCATTCAACAGAGAAAAAAAAAAAACTAAACATATACACTTCGGGAAAGGGTTAGGGGAAGGAACATCCTAAAACAAAATCTAGAATTCTCCTCAATAATTGTTCATCTAGAACTAGAATAATAATAATAATTGATTAATTCTGGTTCAGTTCAGGCATAAACGGATCCATAAGAGAGCGACATCAACAAGACCGCAGCTTTCTCTTCCTCTCCGAGCTTCTTCCAATGCGATCGGTGCAACAACACCTCCTTCCCCAAAGCGCCGCCGGTCCTCTTTCCTTTCCTTCCGTCCTCGTTGCTCCCCTTGTTTATTCCCAAGATCGCTCTCTTCTTCTTCCTGCTTCTGATCCCGCACGCGTTGCACAGAGACTGAAAAAAAGGATAACAGAGAGTGAGATCAAGGGTTGGTTTAACGCCACGTGGCGCGATCTGAGAAATGGAGGGTGAACTGACCTTGGGTCCTGCAGGACCACCCCTCCAGAGAGGAGTCTTGGTGGTGCCGCAATCGGCGCAGGTTTTCTTCTGCTCATTGTTGCTGCTTGGACTGTTCCCTGAGGAAGGAGCGTTAGGGTTTGAGTTTGAGTCCTCGACTTCAATCTCCGATCCCTGCAAAACACAACCTCCATTAGTGAAACAAACCCTAATTAGAAATCATGAAGCGATAAGAGAAGATTAGCACTCACTTTTCCAGTTGGATCCACCATTTCTGATCTCCGAGATCTGAGATTCGATTCCGAGAAGCTGATTTTGATTTGATTTCGCGGAATCAGAGTGAGAGAAGAAGAAGAAGCATGCAGAGTGAGTGAAGGTGGAGAGAGAGAGAGAGAGAGGGGAATCAAAACGACGACACTCGCAACGCAGACACACGCGCACAGCCGCAGCCGATCTATTTTTTCTTAAAACACCAGAGCTTTATAAACGGGACGCCAAAACCCTAACTCATCATTACTGAAATTACCCTAATGCCCCCTCACTCCCCCCTCCATTTCCACTTCACCCGCCAAAACCCACTAAAATCAACAAAAACGCGCCATCTCTTTTCCTCTAACCTTTTCTTAATTCAAATCATTATTATCATTCTTAATTGTTATGAATTTTGTTTCCAGGTGTAATTATTTGGTACCACTAAGGTTCAATCCGACAATTAGTAATCCTTTTCAGAAATAAAAGAATGGGACTAATCATTAGGACATGTATGCACTAGTTTGGTGCAGTTTTTCTACTGTGCTCACAAAACACTTGTTAATACATGAATAAAATTGTATTATTTTAATTTAATTTGTTTTTATTGTATATAAATTTTATTATTGAAGTTAACACAGAACAAATTTGTTTTCATTGTATATAAACTACTCTACTTAATAGTTTTTTTGTTTTGTATATATTAAATTTTCATGATTCAACCATTAAATTAACCCTTGAATTAAAAAAAATCATGAAACAAAACTGAATTTTTTAATAAAATTAATAAATTGATATTTTCAGATAAAAAATCATTAAATTAAATTCTTTTATTGAATATATCAAAATTATAACTTTATATAAAGTGACAGTGCAGCTCCAGTCCCAAATACCTCTAAAATGAAAGCACTAGTTTTTTCTTTAATTTTTGCAACCATAGTGACAAATTTAAACCTAAGACCATTAGTATTTATGTTTGGGGGCCTTAGAGGAGCCGTGGCCTCTCATTTCTTTATGGCTTGCAAATTGTAATAACAAACTTACCCATCAAATTCAACATACTTCATTCAACCTTACCGCCTCTTAACAACAACAACTAACATTCCGCTCATTTTCCTATCTTAATGTATTCAAAAACTCGGAACAACAAATATTATTAGGATGATTTTGAAATATAATGATGGCGATAATGATGTGTGAGAGCTAGTTTTGCTGTCACGTGTTCTGGTATAAATTAAAGTAAAGGAAACTTTTAGCAATTAAGACAATAATAATGGTACCACTACTTTGTAGCTTGTCCCCAAAGCATGTGAATTCCTGTGCTCCATCACTGGTTGACCTCCCTCTTATTCACCCACAAGTTCTATCTTTGGTTTCGTATTCTATTTGTTCATTTCCTAATCAAACATGTGAATTCCTGCTCCATCACCGGTTGACCTCCCTCTTCTTCACTCAACTGTTTTTTAGGGCTGAAAAGAAACAAAGGTTAGGTAGCCCATCTCTCAAGAAACTTGCATTAATTCTGATATTTAGTTGCATTTATTGAAACAATAGATTCTCAAGTTAATGAAACTAAATACAAGGTTATATAGATGAGTAATGCTTACGTTTTTTTTTTTAAAAAAAAAATCAGATTGGAACTAAAAATCATAGGGTAAAGATGTCTATCTTTGACAAGTTTTGCACATTTAAAAGATAAAGGTACAGTAGTGAACACTTTGATGACAAGCAAGATTATGGCAAGCAAAACATAATTAAGGATTTGCTTGTGTTAAATATATATGATCATTTTTTTGTCATTCATTAAATAATGTATTTAACAACTTTATGTTTGTCTGTTTTATCTATTTCAAATTTTAGTTATAAACTTATTTATCGTGATATCTAGTGATACACACACCTTTTAATATTTACTTTATTTTAATTTGTTACAGTCAAAGACTAAGTTATAATCGAATTACACAAATAATGTGTAATCAGTTAGTTACAAGACAAGTGAAAAATTATAATTAGTTAATTTTTCCATGCCTTTACACTGATTATTCATTTATAATTGACTAGTTTGATTGTAATGACATACAAGATTATGGCAAGTGAACGTAATTAAGGATTTGTTTATGCATTAAATACATGAGTGCCTTATATTTGTTTTTTTGTTGTCATTTATTGATTAACGTATCTAACGACTTTATATTTGTTCATTCTTTTCATTTTGAATATTGGTTAAAGACATGCTTCTATTAATATTTGATGTTGCACCTTTCAACATTTACTTTGGTTTTTTTGGCCAAAGGCTAAGTTGTAATTGAATTACACAAGTAATGTCTAATCAAAAAAAATTTTCTGGATAAAATTTTGGGGGAATGGCGCTCTAGTCCAAGGTAGGTAAAACCTTCGAACTTAGAGAGTGCTTAAAAAAATATTTATATTTATCTCACTCAAAAAATATGATAGAGTTTGAATTTACAACTTGTTAAATATGAGACATTGTCTTGTTTAGCTCGTCAACACCTTGGAATTGTATCATGTAATCACTTAGTTACAAGACTAGTGAAATTTGTAATTGGTAAATTATTTTCACCATACATCTTTCTTGGCATAAATTGAAGCATTCTACCGCTACAAAGATAATTATTAAATCATTAGCGCCTCATAAATTCCTTGTAAAGTAACTATTAATATGAACAATAAAAACTTTGTTGTAGTCATTTATACACATTCAATGTACTCTTCATCATGTCCTACCCCTACCGATGATTGATTTTCAATTGATTAGTTTGATTGTAATTTTGTAATAAAAACATGGTCAAACATGTGATAATTAAATATATATCATAATTTTTTTAACTATTTAGTATAAAAAATATTTTCACATAATTTACTTATTTATTTTCACTATTTTTTCCACTCACGAGTGAAGAAAGACTTCACCTTTTTCTTTTTATTTTTATCTATCCAATCAATACATGTAAGAATGACATTACTCTTCTTATTTTTCTACAAGAGTGAAGTTCATACGTATTTTTATTTGAAAAATGAAGTGAGGTTTTAAGAAAATATTTTCAGTTAATCGCATCTCTGAATTGTCCTGAATTAACACCAAGATCACGTATTCGTCAATTTTGACAAAGGAAAATGTAAAGCACATAAGAAATTACTAAACAAGAAAGGAGAAAACAATTTCACTATATAACAATGATAAATTTGAGTTATTATAAAGAACAAGAAGCCTATAATGTAAAGAGAATGTCTGTTATGATGCTGATGCACATTGTACAACCCAAGTTGAACTCACGTTGGAGCACGGATAGGAATAGTACTATAAATAAGTTGAGTTGAGCTTGATTCAATTTAGTTCATTAATATTTAGTTCAATTTGAGTTAAACTCAAGTTTGACATAAATATTTTTTTAACTTGAAATCAATTCAACATCACACAGATTAGTTTGCTTTAGTTCGTTAGTTCAAATCACATAACCAAAAAGTCAATTTTTTAAAATCTTATACATTTTAAAATTTTAATTTATTAGTATATTTCAAATAAAATGATTGTTTATTTTTTTTAAAAAAAGACAAAACTAAACTTATTCTATTAGTTTTGTTGGGTCACAAGATATGACAAAAAAATAATTACAACCAAAGTTTGTATAAATAAAAATTATCCCCGCCCAGATTATATATTTTTGCTAACTATGGTATTGGTATAATGTTGTTACTTGTCGAAAGTAGTAACAAATCTCCGTAGACTCTGAGTACACACAAGATAAGTTTTTCTCTCTTAATATTATTTATTTCATACTCAAGAATCAATAAAGATTAAAACCTTGAACTACTTAGTTAAGAAACACAAATCGTTGATTTATGAATCAAATTTAATGAGTTGATTATCGAATTAAATTTTGAATTGTTTTTGAGTTGATTCAGTTTATTGCCATACATTAATAACTAGTTAGATAACAAATAGACAAAAATTTATTATCCGGCATGAATAATTGTATTTCATTAAGTAAGATTGACTGCATAAATGATATGATATCATAAAATTCAATTAAAAATCAAATACATAAAACATTAATAACCATGAGTTTTAATTTTTTCGTATAAAGAAAAAAACACTAGACAAAGTGGGGAGTAAAAGCGAATGCCAGCAATACCTTTCTGGTTCTAAAGGATGCCTTGTAGCCTCTTTTGGGACCACGCATAATAAACTACTGATCGTATTCATTTTTTCATTTAAATTCTAACAACTTTCATTACGGCCGCCAGATTTTTCAATTTTTTTTTAATTCAATTTGATTCTAAAAAGTTTCACTCATGCGGCATGAATTATCAACTAAGGTAATGAAATCACCTGTTTATGGATTTTTATTTATTTATTCGTATATATTTTTTTGAATTATGGGTTCTCTGTCATTGGACAATTGTAATGAGCTTAATTTGACAATGAGCACCAACCAATATACACGTACTGATTTCGAATCTATAGTTCACTAAAGATATCAATACCTTAAATTTTTTAATAAAATAACATTTTCTTCTTGAAGTAATTGGAATAAACAATAAAAAGGGGATGGAAATGGATAGCGGATTGGATCTACGCCTTATTTTGAACAAATTGCTATTTTTATATTATTCAATAGATAGATATCCATGCTTACTCTCCTTGTCTCGTTTTAATTTTATTGAAAATAATTAATTCGACGAAGGCTGATTTTCTTCTTCTTCTTATAAACGTTTGATAGGACGAGTTGAAGAATATGAATACTAAACTCAACTCAATTATAATTATAAAGTTAAACTTATTTAATTATACTAACAGATTTGATTCTTAAGGTTGTTAATTCTTATTTTAAGTATTGTTTGAATTAAAATGTGCTTAACATCTGATTTGCTTCGAGAGAGAAAGAAAAAGCCTATTAAAGAGAGAGAGAGAGAGAGAGTAAAACAGGAACAAGTTTTCTAGTGTCAAAAGTTACAGATCACAGAGGTGAGGATGCGGAGATTTAAAAGCAAATTTTCAAACTTCTCTTTCAAATTAGATTAAATTATAATTTTAGTCTTTCTATAATTCTTAATTTACACTTTTTTCTCACTATTTTTGTTGTTTTATTTTAAAAAATTCATAATTTTTGTCCTATCCTCAATTATATTATATATATATTGTTTTCTTTCAATTGAACCTAATCCAAACATATTTACTTAAGAAACCATAAAAATAACTTAATTATCTAAAATATAAAAATAAAATAATAAATGTATGCAAAATTTAATATTAGACCAAAATTACAATTTTTTAAAAATAAGCATACCAAAACCGCAAAAAACCAAGGGATCAAAATCGTGGATTAAAAAATATAAAAGGATTAAAATTGTAATTTAGCATTGAAATTATGTGAGTCAAATATTTTCTTTTCATGAGATTTTAATAACCCTATCTTCTTTTTTAACTTTGTAAAACATAATTTATTTTACACTTTATAGGCATAAAACGTTTGTGAAATTGATGTAGAAATTTACTGCTAATTTTATCATGCGGTTCGAACACCTTTACATTTGATTTTCTTCCAGGGATCATCAGGTACTTTGATGTTGAAGTAAGGTCATGCTCTATTCCACCTGACCTACTCCTTTCTCCATTTGGACAAGTTAATGTTAAGCGTTTAACTTACGTTGCCTTAAGATTATACTGCTGATGTTGAAGTAAGGTCATGCTCTATAGTCTATTCCACCTGACACGCACCTTTCTCCATTTGGACAAGTTAATGTAAAAGGCTTAACCAATGCTGCCAGAGTGCCTGACACATACACAAAGAAGGAATGACTTACAAAAAAGAAAACCATTTAACATGTTTGTGTCTATCACTCGCCTATAGGAAACTTTTGGAGGATACACACTGTCTTAAGATGGTCATTCGGCCCTCTCCCAGGGCCAAGTTAGTAGAAATAAAAAATGCTCTACCTGGAGTGCTGACCCTCGCATATTGGTCTCGTTAAAAAGCGAAAGCAATTATACATTCACTGTTGCATGACATCATGCAAAACAAAAGGCAGAATAAAACATCCCACCCAAATTAATTTTAGTAAAATTAAAATTAAATGACATTTAAATTAAAACGTACTTTTTCATTGAAAAGTTAAAAAAAATAGTTTTCTAACTTCAAAATAACGAGGACACTTGACGCGTCCCAGATCAATTGTGGGTATATGTAATGGCTATTGTGGGGAAAATTGGTTTGGGTGTTTTTGTAACTTTCTCCTTGATCAGACTTTTGTTGAATCTGATCTCATATTAATAAACCTCAGCTTTGTATTTCGAAAAAAAAAAAGAAACCCGGTATATATCAGCCAAACCCAACATGCATATGCAGTGGCCAATGCATTGCGAAGCTTCAAAATGACGCACAAAAATAGAACTAATCCTTCGATTGGAATTTGGAATAGACCATAAAATTGGTTTGGAAATGATATATTTACCCAAATCAAACACTGACCCAAATCAATAAAAAACAGCACTAAAAGCCGCATTAAAGAAAAACCATCGCCACTGCAACCTTCCACCAGCATTATATATTTTTAGTACAACCAAACACAGCTGAAAAGGTCATTATGCTGCTGTTAAATCCACCAGTCCCTTCTTGGATTTGGAAGCGTAAACTGACCCTCCCAGGCACCTCATTAACACGAAGGACCCTATGCCAGACTGTAAGCAGACACAAGGTGCAATGGTTGACTCTCCAGACGTTTATCCCAACACACACGCCCACCCGGCACAAACCCCTACTTCGTCCAACAAGTCCCTACAATTATACAAACCAAATGATTTAGAAATAATGCTGGGGCTTTTTATACAAGATGAGCCAGAAGCATGATTATATGATTTATGACCTAAAAGACGTGAAGAATTCACCTTCTCAGGAAAAGGTCTTCAGCTGAAGTTGAATCCACCAGATGGGACGGGAAGCTCATTGTTTCCGAAATTGAAACCAGGTTGAGCACCATTTCCTGAAGGTAGTGTCTCATCTTCTTCTTCCAACCAATATGTTTCAAGAATTTTAACAACCTTTTCATATATTTCATTGTTGTCATGACTCTGTAGGTTTTCAATCTTCTCCAATCCCTCAGCTTCATCTATCATTTGTGCGTACACATTAACATCTCCAGTGTTACCTAGGCTCTTCTCAGCTTCTCCAACCTTCAGAATATTCTCTAGGCCTTCTAAACAGACAGTGACAATTCTTGGGTCCGGGCAAACAAGCAGATCACAAAGAGGCTTTACGCAACCCTGACTCACCAAATACCTTGAATCACCATAAGATAAGTGAATACCGCAAATTCATAAAAAGTGTGCATTATAAAGAACAACCAATCAGAGGAAATCACATACTTGATCTGGTCATGAGTTCCACCAGATGTAGCATTTGAGATTGCCCAAGAAGCTTCTTTTTTAATGTCAAACTCGGCACTTTGAAGAAGATTGACAAGGGGTGCAACCAGACCAGCTTCAATAACAGTCTACATATATAGAATGCATAAGTTTTTCCAACAAAAAGAAAAAATCTTACACTTTGCAATAATATGAATAAGGTTGTCAATTCATGAATCGAAAAGGCTTATTTTTTTACTTGTGAATAGTAAGATTCATCATGACCAATAATTAAGACTCATATATAGCTAACAAAGTCATACACAAAAGCACAAATTCACTATTCATGATCATGATCAATAACTATAAACTTAAATCCGAGACCATTTTAACATGAAAAAACATCAAAATATCAATAGGTAAAAAAAGTATGGAGCATATCAAGAGCATAAAGACAGCAAAATCAAAGAGGAGAGACAAGTATAAAAATACCCAAATAGAGGCAGGGGACCACTGACCCGCAGGACCTCCAATAATGAATTAAAATAAAATAGGATGCAGAAGCACTGTACAGTGTGGGGAGAGACAGAGAATAGAGAAAAGAGAACTGGGGTTTCTTTCTAAATTAATTCATGTGGGTCATATTAGAAGCTTTAGGTTGATTATTTCCCTCTCCCTTTTGCCACAATTCTTTTAAAAAAGAAAGAATAAGATTATTTCAGAACCAGGTCATGCACAATATTGACCCAATTACATGAGCTACCCAGTCATGAACTGAACCATGTGATGCATAAATTTATCCCAATTCAGGAACCATTTAGGCCATTGAGAACCCAAAATGACTCAACTACTTATCCGTATCACTGAAACTGAGAATCACATCAAAATATCAAATCACAATTCTTGCGATTCTGATAACATGAACACACACACACACACACACACAAAGCCTTGCTTCCAATAGGTCAAAAACAAAGCTTAATGTCAGACAGCATTATATTTAATAGACTCCACTTTTTTCCTTGGGGCAGAGGGGGGACACTAAATCAATAGATCAGTCTCTCCTGTTGGCATATCAAAGGACTAACTAAATCTTGGTTATGATTCCACCTATCTTCACCTTAACTATTTATTGTCCATAATGATACAAGCATAAGAAAATCTACAATAACAAGCCACAATCAAATGTTCTCAATGAATCAATTCAATTTAACATGTATGCAGATTCAAGACAACAAAATTACCAGAAAAAACCCTATAATAAAAACAGTGACAATTGGGATTTGCTGGTTTACCTGTATCTGTTCTTTATTTCCAGCAGTAATGTTTGATATGGTCCAACAAGCTTCTTTCTTGATGCTTTTTTTATGATTATTTGTCAACAGGTTCAAAAGGCAAGGAAGTGCACCATGATTGATAATACACTAATGGAACAAAAAAAAAGTCTATCAGAATTAGGAGATTCTTAGAATAATGATGCATATGCACAAAACAGAAGGATAGAGCAAAAGAAAACACAATGAAGCAGACAATATGAATCCCTTTTGTAGAGGCAAGGACTACTATACTAACTTCTCAACAAACTTGAGTTGAATAGGTAAATATGTGAAACAACTGGGAAAAAAATGAAGATTGAAAACTGCTTCTGTTCCTTCCAATAGTGTCAAGAACTGTTGACAAGTTATTACCTGAGTCTGCATGTCATCTCCAGTCACAATATTTCCCACTGTACGAAGAGCAGGAATCAGCACCGAGGGAGATGGGTGCCTGAAAAGCATTCATACAAAGTTAAGACAGTTAACAATTAAAACAACAGAATCTATTTCAATAGGTATAGTAGAACTAATACTCACATGAGAAGCTGCATCAATCTGGGACATACACCTGCTTCAATAACTGCTTGGATTTTGTCATTTGTGCCATCAGAGAGATATGATAATGCCCAGCAAGCATCTGTCAAAACTTCTTCATCATTGGAAAAAACCAAACGCTCGAGTGCAGGAAGTGCTGGTCTCACCTGTCAATTAAAAATATTAGCAATAAGAATATGCCAAAAGACAGTCTCAAAAGTTTAGTGAACCAATTTAAGAGATGAAATGATATTACCTGCTCAAACGGAGGCTGTGGCTTACCCCTGCAAAAGTTAGATAATGTCCATGTGGCATTTCTCAGCATTGAAAGTTTTGCATGCTCATTCAACTGGGCCAACAGTGGGACGAGAGCACCATGGCTGAGCACCAGATCTCTACACCTAGGGGAGTCACCAGCAACATTTCCCAAAGCCCACACTGCCTGGAATTTCAGAGAATTAATTTTCAGTTCAGTAAAATTAAAAAGTTGTACAGCTGCAGCTGCATTCAAACATAACATACCTGCTCCCGAACATCATCACTGGGTGAACTGAGTAGCTTGACAAATATAGGAACTGCCCCGTGATCAATTACCACCTTAGTGTTCTCAGAAGTCCCAGATGCAATGTTTGTGAGAGCCCACGCAGCCTCAAACTAAACAAACAAAAGCAAGTGACATAAATAACTAATGAATATCTACCACAAGGAAAAACAAATAAGATGCAAAGCAAAAAGGAATTCAAACCTGAAGTTGAGGGAAATCCTCTCTAACAAGAAACTCAACAAAACGTGGAACAACACCAGCTTGAATAACTTCCTCAATCGGAGGGCTCCGTTCTATAGAATAATAAAAAAAAATCAATAACCTCATCAACACACAGAATCCAAGCAACATAGGGGATTCAGAAAATAGCAATTAGAATTTGAATCACGTTATTGATTATTCAGAAATCAGTTACCAATCGAAAGCAGCTTGCGAAATTGCGTGGTGGCTTCAAGTTGAAGACTATTATCATTCGACCAAACTCCAGCAACCATTGCAGGAAGACTCTCTAACTGCAACAACAGACACGAATAACCGTCAAAAACGTTCCTAAAACTAACTACCATCACAGGAACTAACATCCAAAACCCTAGCAAACCATGCGATCGAACCCTAAGTCGCACCAAAACAATGAAAACAGAGAATGGAATAAGAATAAGAAGAAGAGGAAGCGAGAATGTACATTTTTGTCGACAGTGGAGTTCTGAAGAGGAGCGGGAAGCTGTTGGTGAGCTTGGAGGCCTTCGCGACGCTTCTTGAGCAAACTCTCTTCGCGCTTGCTCTTGCGGATCTAGACCATGTTGTCCTCTCTTCTCCGGCGGCCCTCGTCGGCGTCAACGGCGACCTTGTAACGGTTGCGGCGAACCTCGGTTCTGGCATTTGGCCTGAGCGACATCGTTTGGTTGCAGAGGGAAGGAAGATTTGGAATTGAAAAAACCCTAGGAGGAGCTGAGTTTGGATTGGATGGTTAACTTTATGTAATGTTTGGTTTGGATCTCAACCTTGGCACTCGCTCGACGCGGGTTATGGATCCAAGCAAATGCTAAATCACACTATGCAACCCTATGTTTTAAACTTTTAAACTTTCAACGGTCATTTCATTCAACCATTTAATTATTTATTTCTGATTTGCATGTCACTAAATTATGGAATAAAATTGGTACTACATTTTTTAATATCGATTTCGTTCGTGGCGACACTAATTAGAAAATCAATCATTAAAAACAAAAAATGCTTTGATTTGTTAACTACCAGTATACTAGTATATTTCTAAAAAATTATAAAAATCAATCATTTTGTCTAACTTAATTTTTATAATTATATTAATTATTTAATATTTTATTATATTTATTATTAATTTTTTATCTTGTAAAATATATAATATATTTTGAAGAGTACATTTTGTGTGCAACGTCAGTTTCATACAATTTACGCAACCAACTAATAGAAATTTACTGTTAACATGACTTTCAGGCCACACGCATGGAAGTATTTGCACAATAGTTGAGGACACAAGTACTGGTTCCAAAGCCCTATCACGAATATGGCGATATTGTTTCCCAAATGAGTTTATCTACTTAGATTGGTGTTCAAATTTGATTTTTGGGCCATGTTAATTTTTTGCTTAAAAAAATAACAATGTTAAGTGAGTTTTTGTTATGAGACTCAAATAAGAATCCAAAATAGAGGTATTATATTGGAGAGAATATGTGCTTTTGAGGTTTTTGTATTAGGAAAAGTAAGAGTGAACGATGTGTAATGTCAGGTCCATTTAAGAATTCAAATAGAAGCATTGGAGACGCTCTAATAGAGTGAAAGATAAACAAATTGTATTTTAAATTTTTTTATTGATTAGTTTTGAAGAAAAATTTAAAAACACATTATTGTATCATATTTTACAAGTCATTTTTTAATGACTTGATAAGTGAATAAACTGTGTGAACGTGATTATTTAATCCATATCCATTAGCCAAACTTGATTCAAAGAAAAAGAAATCATCAAGCAAGATTTGAAACATAAAATCATGTCCCAAACCCGAACTTGCGGTTGGCGAACACCAAACCAAACATATTAATCTCCTACATTGGGTTGTTGAGGAAGGTGAATGAAATGCCCAAACAACACAGTTAACTTCTAATCTGATTGTTATTTTTCGTCCTACCCATTTTTCCTGGGACATTCTTCCATTTTTAATTTGAAGAGAACTGAATGCAACAGATTATGAAAAGATATTTTGATCCATGTTCGTTTTTGAAATTGTTACATATATTTATATATGAATATGTCATCTTTATTAGATAAAACTCTATTCAATTGTTAAACATATTTAGGGAACTTAGTCTATATTTAGAATCTCTTAATATACAATTAATTCCTCTATGCAGAATCTTTGTACACTATGTTATATATTTCTCCTATGTCTCTCTTATACTCAAATAATGTGTTCACGTTTCGAATATAAAGTTATACAATTCATCGATTTTCTTCTTTGGTATCCAGAGCCTTTGCGAACACCTTGTTGCAACATGACTTCCTTCTCTCTCAATATGGCAATTTCATCACTCTCTACTACCCACTATGGCGTGAACAAGCCATAACATTAGCATAAAGTCAAGACTTGGTTGGTCACCTTACAAATGATGATTCAGCCCCCACTCAATACACCCCACCAAATTCCAATGACACAACAAACACAGAAAATTTTGTTCCAAAATTATCTGACAAATTCATTGCTTGGCTCAAGGCAGATTGTCTTCTTTCAGGATGGATAATTGGAACACTCTCTCAGGAAGCACTTGGATTCATTGTTGGCTTAGACACTGCCCACACTGTTTGGATTGCACTTAAAGAAAATTAATCCTCCAACAGCTCTCCATTGTTGGTGGCATGATCACAGGGATTTGTTTTCAACAGCTCTTTGTTTCCTTTTTCTGCATAATTAACATAATTGTCATCCATGGACAGCTGATTACTGTTAATAAGCAGAAGTCATAAGTACATCCCTTCAAACATTTTCTTGCTCCTGTGATATTCTTAGTGCACGTAGAGCCGTTAGGTATAAAGCAGAAGCTAGGAAAACCGTGGTTAAAGCAAACACCCCTGCAACACAGAACAACCCTTCTCTGATAGTAAGGCAACTGGGTTTAGGCTTCGACCAATTCTTCAGATGGCCTGACTCCACACTCACTCTTGCCAACAGCAGAATCTCTCCAACTGCAAAGCAAATCCTACAACACATAGCACGAGTTTAAGCGACATGTTTTCACTTTTGTTCAGTGCTAATGGCTATCATGTGTATGAAAATAATAAGTTACAAACACACATTTATTTTTTGATCTTAATTCAATTTGGTCCACCACCGGCCAAATGAATATACATATCTTTGGTGAATCTTCACAACATATATATTTTACTGAATTAGCACTTGTGAAATGTTTCCATTTTAATCTGGAAAAACTCTGATAACATGAAACACAGAGAGGAGAAATCATTTGATGGTTCAGGACTATGACGTGTCTATGATTTTGATCCATCTTCACATGCCACATAACTAAGTTTTTTAATTTATAAGAAAGAGTTAATAAAAATTAGTTACCTATCACGTGGAGATTGCTCAAGAACATAGATATATGGTAGTACTGATTCTGGACTATAAGATAATTTCTTGAAATAAAAAACTAGATTTTATGTAATAGGTGAGAAAAAAAATCATAACTTATGCCTTTGTTCTTACCAAGTTGTAACGAAGAAAAACCCGGCTTGCCATGTTAATGATTTGGCAGAAGCAGAATCAGGATCCAAGGTAAGTAAAGCAGGTGATGAATTACTAACTGCGATCAACATATAAGTGTGCTCCACCAGAATGGCAATTGCTAGTCCAATAAAAGCACAAGAAGCACATAGCAATGGCATTTTCCCCCTACCACTATAAACACATTCAGATTTACTTCCCTTTCCATGTTCAGCTGTGTTCATCCACATCACCTGCCATATCAACCCCACCATATTATATACAATGCTCATTAATTTCTTTTTAATATCTTGGGAGTAGCTGATGAATATGTAATTTTCGAACATATTAATTAAACTAGTACCTTAGAACGCGTGGCTTCTGCTGAGACACAGAATGAAGCATAATAGGCCTAATAGGATTGTGAAAACCATAAAGAATGCACCCCTTTTGCTACTCAAATCTGTTTTTCTTCGCCTTGGTTCAAGGTCAGCATGTGTGACTGCCATTTTCCGTGGTACAGTTTGAGTTTCGGAGATACACAATTCATATGGCAGATTTTTATGTTTGGGGTTACATTTTATGTTGTGCAAGGAATATTCGGGAAGGAGAAAGGAAGAGTTACAGAATTGCTTGGAACAAAGGTTACTTAAAGGCCAGAGATTCCCATGTTGTGGGATTTAATCCTAGGCATTCACACAAGGGAAGTTGTACATAATTAATTAAGCACTAAAAGGTTAGCTTCGAATGGTACTGTGTGATGATGAGGATAAAGCTAGTTTTCATGGGTCATGACACAACAAACACGTGGGCTTCTTTACTCTCCCAAAGTATACGTGCCTTTCAGTCAATTAAAGTGTTTGCAAACGTTAACAAAATCGAATAAACAGTTATACATGTATTGCGCTTAAAAGATATTGCCGAGTAAGAGTAGGAACTAGGAACCATGCTTAATCATTTTCTAATAATGCTTCTAAGATAAATGTACGTAGAGCCTTGTTGTGGTATAAAAATAAGGTTGTTATCTTGTGATCTAATGATGTGATAGAATCTAGTCACAGAAATAGGCTCTTAGTCTTCGAGGTAGGAGTTAAGATTAATGTGTATTTGACTCTCTTCAAACCCCATAATAGCGAGAGCCTTGTCCACTTATTCTCCCTCTAGACAAGAAATGAGAACTAAAGAAAAAACCCGTGTGCTAAATTAAAAAATTGTTTGTTGAACAAATCTTTCTGGAAAGAAGAGGAGTAAAGACCAAAACTGTATAGCTATTAATTAGCACTTTTCTGGAAAGAAATGATCTTTCTGCATATGTTTGTTAAAATTAAAATATTAGAAAGCTAAAGGATTCTTTGTTTCTGATTTGGGGTAAAGCAATATAAGTGAACGGTCTATTATTCTTTTCTGGAGCTTAATATTCTTTGTTGAAGAATTAAAGTGCAGGGTATAAGTACAAAATTCAGAAAAGGACTTTTACGAGGTGGAAATTCCGGATAATGGACGAAAAGTGCTGCTAAATGCTAATATATAGACATCAAACGAGTCAATGGATAAATGGAAGCATGAAGTCGGTTGATGCTAAATTGCTAGCTAATTCAAAAATAGCATGGTGAGTACGTAAAAAAAAAAAAAAAACAAACATGGTGAGTGTCGGTTTGTTAGGCAAAAAGACAATAAAGTTAATTTAATTTTTAATACATTATGAAAATAATTTTTTACAACATTAATTAAATAAAATTATATAACAAGTTATGATTATATGATGATATAAAAAAATATTTACACTATTAAGCAAATCTTTTATTGAGCATTTTAAGATATTGATTAATTCTCTTTTTTAGAATAAAAAGTATACTTAATTGATTTTTGGTCTTTCTATTACTGTTGAAATTTGATTCTCTTTTTTTTGTGCAAATTTGATCTTTACTATTTTAATTATGAAATTTTGGTTAATTCGTTAACTTAACATATAATATTTAATGCAAAATACTAACGTGATAGTCTCTTACACTGTCGTAAGAACATTTCAATTAAATATTAAACGTGAAGTTAGCATAAAGGTATGAACAGCACAAAATGCATAATATTTCATTCTGTGATAAGGCAACCAAAACGCCAGCTTATGATAACATGAAATGCATATGCAAGTTTTAAGATATTAAGATAATTGAACTTGTGATAGAGCCAGTGCCCAGTAGTGTCAAAAAATTACAAACCATTCTTCTTTACAAATCTCTCTGAGTTTTCTAAATACACGAGATTAAATTTTAAGTAAATCTCAAATCGTGGATTAAATTCGATCAGTCTTTGCTAAAGAAGTGATTAGTGAGTGATAGATAATTTACGTAGTACTGAATTCGGGGGAGAGTGCCAAAAAGAAATGAACATAGCAATAAAAAGAATGCATTCACTCGATACACCTAATACGCACGCATTCACTACATATCCTAATGCATCTGCGCTAGCTCAAATTATCCCCCACTTGCACTATGTCCATATTGCACACACAATGGCCCGAAACAACCTTCACACATAAACGATGCAAGTGAACAAAATAGGCCCATTTTTATGGGCCTTCGTTAAATGTTTGGTATCGGACAACTTAGTAAATTGTTAAGATAGATAATTTTGTAGAAATATATATTGGATATTACATTGATGAAGATAATCAATATTATGTTTTTTTAGTAAATTTTAATTATTTTACTTTTGTTGTTTATTATTCATCAAAAACGTTGTACAAGATAAAAAAAATTATCATGTAATTTATTTTTGTCCTGTTTTGTTCTTATTATCCTGTTCAGTGCTACAAAACTCAACAATTTTTAATTTATTTCACTTCTTGACTCTAATGAATTTGTTAACTTCAGCGTTAAACTCCAAATAGTACCATCGTCATAGTCATTCTCAAAGTTTGGCGTCCCCATTGTACTTCAAATCCAAAGCAAACTTCATCTTTGGAACATTGATGAAATATTTGTGATGATGTTTGGAAATCCGTTTAAATTTAGTTGAATGGAGATTTTCCGTATTTTAATATATAAATGTAAAGGAACTCCAAAGATGAATTGAAGTTACTTCAACTCAACTTATTTCTAAATACACCCTAAAAAGTAAAAACAGTATGTGAGGTTTAAATGCATACACTCGTGGGGCGTGCTTTTCTTTCTCTTTCTATTGCAGTGTGTATTCTGTCTCATAAAAAGTTTAAAAACAGATTAAGCACGTACGTTTTACTTGGTAGACAAGGGTCACAATATATATATATATTTCAAAATTCAGCACAAGCAAGAAAAACACAAAATCCACATTTTCCTAAATTACCTCATAGATAGGAATCCGAAAATGAAAAGAAAAACAAAAAATATTACTACCATGTAAATAATAATTTTAGAGTAAGTATTATAAAATGTTCAAGATAATTAAAAAAACAACAAAGAAAGAAAATAAATTCTCTTATATTACAACACATTTTGTTTTTTTTAATACTAAATTTCTAAAAAATGAAATTTTTGTGAGGAAATATATAAGATAAGTTTCCAAAATGAATCTGTAAGAGTCTTTTATTACAAATTATTAATAATTAATTTTACCAAAAATCCTCTTTCATATCTATCATTTAGGTATTGTATTGGTGATGGGTTCAAATCCAATAATAGGTAGGCGTCCTCTACCAAATTCTCTATATTTTCTTCCTAGTGTGTTTCGTTGTTTTATGGCAACCAATGATGCCCCGATAGACCCTGTTTTTAATTCAACCACAACAACGCTTTGGAACAATTGGTCCAGGTTCTGTATATGGGCTATTATTTGCATTTGCAATTGCTTCCTTTAACACAAAAAAGACTTGTGCCCTAGTACCTCAAACATTGAGGTGGTAGGAGTTGCATGGATTGGAGGGACAGCGTTGTTGCTCTTTGTCTTTCTCGATTTCAAAGTCTCCTTTCAATTAATTGCTTTGGACATAATTGGATCTTGGAGTATATGAATCTGTACTTAGCTTATTCTTCAAGTCTTAAGTTTGTTCCATCTGCCAAAGCTAAAACCTGTTGTATATACAGTCCTGATGTTGATTTTAAGGAAACCTTTAGCCCTATCATTAAGCCTCAAACCATCAAACTTGTGCTCTGCATTGCCATCTCAAATCGCTGGACCCTTAGCCAAATGGATATGAACAATGCCTTCTTACATGGAACACTGACTGAAGAGGTCTACATATCTCAACCTACCGGCTTTGTTCATCCTAACTTTCCACAACATGTTTGTAAACTGGTCTCAAACAGACTCCGTGTGCATGGTACAATGAGCTTAAATCATTTTTGGTAGCCTATGGATTCTTCAACTCCAGGTCTGATCCATCTCTTTTCATCTACAAGCAAGGTTCGTTTGCTGCATATTTTTTGGTGTACGTGGATGATCTTCTTCTCACTGGTAATAATTCCAGTTTTCTTATCACTTTTTAAATGTGCCCTTAATTGCTAAGCAATTCTCCCTCAAAGACTTGGGAACCCCAAGTCACCTCCTTGGTGTTGAACTATTACCGTCACAATCTGGTATATTCATGACACAACATCATTATATACGTGAACTACTACAGAAAGCTTCTATGATTGATGCCAAGCCTGTTTGAACACCTCTGTCCACTTCGTGCTCTCTTATCACAGCATCATAGGTTCACTTCATTACTTATCCATCACTCGCCCAGATGTAGCCTTTGTTGTCAATAAACTCCCACAATTTATGAAGACTCCTACTGCCACCCACATCCAAGCTCTCAAGCGCGTACTTGGCTATCTCAAGTCTACAATATCACATGGCCTCCAACTAATTCCTGCCAAAAGTCTCATTCTTAATGCCTTTTGTTATGCTGGAGACACAGATGATAGAAAATCCACTGGTGCGTACATAGTTTATCTTGGTCCTAATGCTATCTCATGGTCCTGCAAGAAACAATCCACAGTTGCTCGCTCTTCCACCGAGGCTGAATATCACACCATAGGTTCCACTGCTACTGAACTTCTTTGGTTACAACAGGTTCTGCAAGAACTTGGCATTACCATTCAACAACCATCAACTATTTTCTCGGACAACATTGGTCCGACGTATTTATGCGCTAATCCTGTCTTTCACTCACGGATGAAACATCTTGCTATTGACTATCACTTTGTTCGAGACCTTGTGCCAAGAATCAGCTCAAAGTTTCCCATGTGCCCTTCAGTCACCAACTTGCAGACTTGCTCACCAAACCTCTCTCTACCACACGACACAACTTTCTCGCATCCAAGATTGGAGTTGTAGAATCCTCCTCCATCTTGCGGGGGCATATAGGTGTCCTGGCCCACGCAATAGATTGATTTATCAGCAGGATGATTGTAACTATATCTGTTAGCTATTGTTACAACTGTTTTATATTGTTGTTATCTCTTATTCTCTTGTAACAACAACTTCATATTTTAAGTAGTTCAGATCCTATTTTGTAGCTACTGGTTATTTGATTCTATTATCCCCGGAGTTGTATATATACAGTCCTGATGTATCACTCAATAATTAATCAATAAAAGCATACGTTCAGCTCCTTCTTTATTCCTCATTTCTTTCTCTCATTTCAAACCGTGCAAGAGTTCTTTCCGGAAGAAAGAATTGATCGCTGGTTTTAGCAATATCAAATACACACTAATATTTTTTAATAAAATATCACAAATATATTAATAACATTTATTCATATTTAACAGTATTTTTAAATATTATTAAAAAATTTTAATAATATTTTTATTAGGTGTTAGATAAGAAAATATTTCTGAAGATCATATATGTAATAGTGTTTATCTAAAATAAATAAAAATATAAAAGAAAGAAGAGATTTTAAGTGAAAAGGCTTAAATGATTATTTTTATTATTATTTTTAACATCATGAATGAAATGATAATGCCATATATTGAACTATATTTATTCATTTAAGGTGTTCTTTGCCACATTGGAAAGCTATGTAAACAAAATTGACTTCCAGTTGATGAAAATTAACCCCCTAAAGTAAGCTATTTAATCACGCTATAAACTCTAGTCTCATATATTTCAGTCTCACTTTCTCTCCCTTGAGAAGTGTCGCATTGAGAAAACTTATATTCTCTTGCATCTTCTCGTTTCCTAATATAAGAAGTAAACCACCAAGCAAGAAAGGGATCCAAAAAAATATATTTACATTTCCCGATTTTCTTGCTCCTCCATTAGTGCACTTGTGTTGTTCATAGACCAATAGAGGGCTTTGAAGTTCACTAAGAGAGAGATCATCAATGTCATCAATTAGATTCTACAACACCACTTGATCAAATCTGGGAGTAAGTAAACATATATTCTTTCAATAATGCTCGTGTCTCCCATTTCCTCACCATGAAATTGCATATTTTAAGCAATTACCATTACCCTTGCACAGCAATTAGTGACAAATTCACCTTTCTTCATTTAAATCTTCTCAAAGTTTGAAGCCAAGCGTATCTTACTTTTAAGGATTCTTGATATTTTTTGATTGAATCCCCTAATTATTCTTGGAAGCATCTTTGCAAAGATTAGTTTCCAGGTTAGAACAAACAGTTAAAAATCTTTCATTTTCATTAACCAAGATCTCATTGTTGTATAGTAATAAGGACCACACCTTTTTTAGTGTTGTCACACTATCTCCTAGTAGAGATGAAAGCAAGTCAGACTTGACTTTGGTAGACCAGAGTTTAGACTTTATTAAAAAGATAAAACTTGAGTATTAACTATTTATCTATCTTAAATATTTTTTAAAGGTCTAGTTTGACCTGCTTAATTAAAGTCCTGACAAATAAAGGCATGACTCAATCACAAATCTAAAATAAACTTTGATATTATTTTGAAATTTAAGCTTAGGACCTAATTTAATTTTATAAAATTGATTTATAAAGAATTATCTAAACTTTATGAAAACTGCATTGATCATATGTGTAATTAATGTGAGATCTCAACACATGTTTCTTAGAATTGACTGAACTTTAATTACTCTTCAGAGTCTTTTAAGAAAGTATTATTACATAACAAAGATATTAGAAAAATGCAGCCATGTCTAATATTATAATACCTCATAAAATAGGGTTAAACGTGCCAATTTTCTCGTATAGTTTAGGCAATTTAGAGCCTTATCCCACTAAACCATAAAACTAAATCTCCCAATGGCTAGGACATCATTGACTAAGTAAGATAAAGTAGCCCAGACAACTGACAAGTATCTAGCTGTTAGATCCTCGTAACTGCATACAAATCTAGCTTGTATAATTAGAATAGTTTTTTAATTTCAAATTAGCTATATTGACTTAATTAGAAAGAGAAATGATAAATTAAACAATGAATTTTTTATCATGAAAATAATATGAAAATATTTTTAAAAATATTATTTAACAGTTATATATGCTTAATTGTTAAAAATTGATATTTTTCTTATTTATGAGTTATAGATATAAAAATGATGGATTAAAAGGCTAAAAGATGAAGAAAATAATAAAAAGTTAAAAAAGGTCCAGTCCAAGATGCGCTCAGCGCGAAAACAACACTGATGTTAAGCAAGGAAAAGGCGTGCTAAGCGCGAATACATGCACCCGCGCTAAACGAGTAGCACGCACTAAACGCGAATACAAGCACCCGCGCTAAGCACGAGCAGGCAGGCCCAAGTCAACTCCAATAATTATAAAAAGAGAATCAAGCTAAGGAGAAAAGACACATTGAGTCTCAGAGTATTCTAATACACACCTAAAGCCTAAGAACTCTCCCTTAGGAAAATTTTTCTTCTCTTTCATCATTTTGTATTCCCTTTTTTCATCACTTCTCTTCCATCAGTTTCTAAACCCATTTTCAAGTGTAAGATCCTTATGATTATGAGAGGCTAAACCCTTAGTTAGGGTCTAGTAGGCCTAAAAAACCAAGAGATGTATTGTATACTTTATATTTATCAATGCAATAAGTGTTTTTTTCCTATTATCCTTTCTCACTTTTAATTTCATGCATTATTCATCCTTGCATTATTTTTGAGAGTTAGGTGCTCGACAGAGGATAATCTTTAATAGGAATACAAGAAAGGTTTTGCATGCATAAATTTTAGGAATTAGTTGCTCAACAGAAGATAATCTCTAATAGAACTAAAATGAAGGGATATCTTAACAAAATCATTACTAGACATAGAGTGATTATATTATGCACATGCATTAAAACAAACATCTAAAATTAGAACTTCATGTATTTTATTTATTGAATCTTTGCAAAGACATTTTAGAGATACATAGGTAAAATAGACTTATCATCGTGAGACATCAGGGACTAGTAATTTAATAAATGTGGGTAGGATAAATTTACCTGATTGATAAAGAAAAATAAAAAATAATACATTCTCATCTTATTGAATTCCCTTTTATATTTTTTGTCTCTTGTTAATATCTAATATTTTAGTTGTTATTTTTTTAAAACTCATCTTTCTTTTACCTTATCTCATCTTTTCTTTCATAAATTGAAAATTATTCAACACAAATACAAAATAAAGTTCTTCTAGAAATCGGCACTCGGACTTCGAGTCTTTATTACTTAAAGATTTAATACATTTGTCAAACCGTTAACAATTAACTAGCTTGTATACATCATTTACCTTATTTATTCCTTTTCCTTTCTTTTTCCTATCTATATTTTCTTCCAAAGTTCAAGGAGTGTGGTTTTATTATTATTATTACTATTATTATTAATGCTTACGTCTTCTGTTCTTTGGGAAGGAACTACTTCTAGTGACTAGTATTCTTTTTCCTGCTTTTACACCTTAACGTACACGATATGCATGTTGTGATGTATATCTTGAATGTATAGACGAGTTACTACAAGATTATTTTAAGTTAATCGATTATTAAATTCAATTTTTGTGTGTAAAGTTATACCAAATTTTGATTAAAAATGTTAATTTGATACCTTAATTTTGTTGCCCGGTTCGCATGGAAAGTTTGTTAATTTATAAATCTTATTTAACTCATAGTAATGCTAAATACTAAGTTTAATTTCAAAAAAATATTACAATTTGTCAAAAAATATTGTTGATATTAATATATAAAGTGTGTATTATAAAAACTAATAAATTTATCGTACATATTAATTTATAACTAAAAGCTAATGTAATTTTTTTTATATTACTATCAATAAGTAATACTCCATACATATTTTATTAAACTATAAAAATAAAAAATAAATACTAAAAATTCACAATACTACTCAAGTAACCAAGCTAAATCTCTTTACTTCATACATACTAATTACTCAACTACTGATAAATAGGATAGAAAGAAAAAAAAATCTGTTGGGATATTCTCTCTCTTATTTTCCAGTTGAAATAAAGGTTTCATTCTCTTTTAAATGATAATAGTAACTTCTTTATTATTGAAAAAGAAAAGGACAAAAAAGTGGGGGCATGAATTCGATTTCACCTAATGTAGTGGGGGCCTAAACTGGAGACCATCTCATATATAGACACGATACATATAAATATATGTGTCGTATATATGGGAATCTTCATATATCATATATATAGTTAGTAATGTATTATGATTTATGAATGAAACAAAACAAGCATATGAGATCCATATATACCCCCTTTCATCTCTCAAAGTTAAAGATGAAGCTATTTGGTTTCCCCTTGAAGGGTTCGGGTTCCATCAGTATTAGTGAGGACACACCATGTGTCGACGATGGAGGTGGCAAGAAATTCAAGTGCCGCTACTGTCGTCGCCAATTTGCCAATTCTCAAGCACTAGGAGGCCACCAAAATGCGCACAGGAGAGAACGTGCTAAGCT
Source organism: Glycine max (assembly GCF_000004515.6). Taxonomy (NCBI): domain Eukaryota; kingdom Viridiplantae; phylum Streptophyta; class Magnoliopsida; order Fabales; family Fabaceae; genus Glycine; species Glycine max. Next base: position 42,577,017 of record NC_038243.2, on the reverse strand, counting down.
AGCCCAGTTCAAATATCTTCTCCGTCTTCAACAACATGATCAGTACCATCATCATAGGTTCAACCAAGCATCAAATGCTTCACCTAGTGTTAGTGATGCTAGTGCAACAACTAGTGCTGCAGCTTTGTTTCAATTTCATAGTGCAGCTGCTGCAGGGTCATCACATCTTGGGACACTGCTCCTGCAAGTACCAGCTGGTGGCAACGATGTGGATCTCAACCTCAGATTAGCTTGCTCCTCAGAGAACTTGAAGAACTGAACCCCCTTTGTGCATATCAGATAATTAACCCATCTTCTTTTAGGTCTTGGGTACATAGATATATGGACCTTAATTAATTAAGAGGTAACTATATATTTACCCTAAGTTCTCTTGAGGCTTGTGCTGCCCTTTCACTTTAGTACCTTTCTTTGTTCAAGGAATATCTTCCTTAATTACTTTGATTTACACACACACACACATATAGACCCACAAAAAATCTGTAAAGATGTTGAAGTAATATAAATAAGTGTATTTTCTTAACTAAAGAAGGGTCATTCTAGTAGCCAATATAATTTATATCGTACGTTATAGTTAAGTTGTTTTATTTCTCCTTGTTGTGAATCACTAGCTCTTTTAGAAAAAAAGGCTGCTACTGATCAGAGTTTGGACGTGATTGTGAGGGAGGGGGCATTATGTTTCTATAATGTGTCAGTAGTCAGGGTGTAGTTAGATTTCTTTTAATAGGTTCTTATTTTGTTTCTGTGATGTGCCAAAGTTTTTAAATTTCCTTGTTTAATTTGATGAGGTTTATTATAGCTTAAATGCTTAACTGTCATGGTTGTGGATTTTAATATATACTTGTACCAACATATATCTGAGATCAGGTTACAGTACACTGATCGAGTACACTCCTCTAATGTTATTACTTAAGAAAGTAGAACCAAAAGATGGAAGAGATTCATTAGATGTTGGGAGAAGTAAAGTTGAACAATTAATGCATGTTTTGTTTTTAGTTGAAAATGTCATTATCTGTATTTCAATGTAAATTCAATAAATAAAACTAAAATAAGTACAAAAATAAAAGTTTTGATTTGTTGCTAAAATTAATTTTGCGTCAAACATAATTTTATAATTACAAACAAATGACAATTATGATAGCAATATTTCATTTGAAACATATAAGGTTTTATTGTCGATCGGTGCGCTTGAAAATCTCTTTTAACCAGAATTATATGTAACTATAGTTGTGATGAGTACCTATTCTTTTTTATATGTCAACGACTTTCTTTGAAGCAAGTTAATTTACTTCATTGAAAAATTGCATTATTAGACTCAGTTTTGAGAAGCCTAGCTACTTCTAGCTAGGTGCATGTAAGAGGATAATCATCGGATGAAACGAATCTCTTTAATTTTGCAACACTTAAATGAGATATATATTATAGTGTTTGGTGAGAGATAATCGCGTGAGGCTTGAGATTAATTAGAGTTCCACAAATATTTGGAATGTAACCTAATCATAATTCCAATTATATATAACTCTTTGTAAACACAGTATTTTGGGTCCTTAACGTAAATAAGATGGCACAAGCTTTACATAAGTATTTCTTTTTTGGTCTAGTGCCATGTCTTTGATACCAAAATGGAAGATGCATAAATTTTAGACCGGCAATTGTCTCGTGAAATTCTTGTTCATTCAGTGATGTAAAATTTTCTCTGTTCTTATTTGGGATATACGGGGATTATCACATTAGGAATTTTTGAGTTTGGGATTTTGTTTTTATATCAGAAAACAAATTTAAGTACAAGAAAATGACACAGCGTGCATGTATCTTATAGCTAGGTAGATACACAGAGAGAGACTATGTATGTGTGTACACATTATTTTTGAAATATAAGTGAGTATATAAGCACCGATGGTTATATATAATATATTCTTTCTTTTAACAGATACAAGTATCATTATGTTAAAACGGAATTTGATAGAAAACACGTTCGTCTGTTTTTGACGATAATACCTTTTTTCTAAATCAAATCATGAAGCGTTTTCAAAATTTTGGAGAAAAATATGAAAATTTATTCCTATAATATTAGATTAGAATACACTAGAGAGCTGAACTCTCACCCCTTTAGTCTCCTACTGTTTTAATTAGTTTGTGTTTGAGTTTAAGTTAAATAATCTAGAATCACATTAAAATGCAAACACATCAATCTAATGGCAGATAATTATTGTCCATAATGGACTACTTGATAGGTGATATCCCGAAGCAATGACCAATAACAGATAATTCAAGATCACCTAATAATTTCTTTTACTTTTTATGTGTCAAAAAAAGCTCACAGGGACTACGTATAAGTGACCCATCAAATGAGGCTGGCTTTGCACCTAACACCTAGCGTGTCCTTGCACAACTATACAGATGCAGGGGATACCATGTTTCAAGCTCCGAATCAACCACTTTATTGTTGTTGCTGGGAATTTACTCAACGCTGGAAGAAAATAACAATACCAGAAAGAAATAACATGTGATGAAAGGAAAACGATACAGGAAGTTTCTCTTCGTAAATCTTCTTAATTTATCTTTGATTTCTACAATTTAAACAAAGAAAGATATCTAACAATTCGTTGTTCCCAATGGTTTCGGTTCGGTGACAAATAAAAAAACAAAAAAGATAAACAGTGACAGACAGATAACGGCTATCAGTTACATATAAATTTTATTGTTTTATAGTGTGTCTTTTTTTATTTTTATTTTTATGGGTTATATTGTTTTATTGTTTAGCTTTATATTTTTCAGTTTTTTAATTCTCATATATACTATATATATGGTGATTATCATTTATCACTCTCATCCTCTACTTATTTACCACTATTATTTGTATATCACTATTTTTAATATTATTATTATCATTATTATTTTTACTATTTTTAGATATATTGTAATCGTTACTTATTATTGTTTCTATCTCTCGTTATTCTCTTATTATTTACAGTATTATCATTGTTATCATCATTGATAAATTATTAGTGTTATTAAGGTATTTTTTATAACTGAAAATTATAAACCAAAATTATTTTTTTTAATTTTTATTTTAAAAATTGATATTTAGAAACTAATATGAAAAACTTAACAAATTACAATCGCTACGAATAGCCAATAAATAATTTTCAAATAAGTTCATTATCTTTCAAAACTCATATGAATCGCATACTAAATTTTGATGCGATCACATAAATCTTCCTGCACTCTGAGTTTGACCACAAGGAAAGGAAACAATATATGCTGGATACACAGATTTGGTATCATTTGAACTCCTTTTCAAACTTATTATACCAAACAAATGAAGGATCTTGTCCATATACCTCTCTTTCTCCTTCTTTCAATGGAATTTACGCAAAACAAACAAAACACGGTCTCTAGACCCAAAAGGAAAGCTATCGCTAGGGCAAATTAAAACTAGACCTCGTCAATTTCCTAAAACGAACCATGCATCTAGTCAAACATGTCAAAAACTCAATTAACTACTAGAGAACATGTGAAGAATCAATAAAACTAATTGAAAAAAAGAGTAAATAAAGATCCACACACACACACACACTATATATATATATATATATATATATATATATATATATATATATATAAATAAGGTACAAGTATAAATTGTTAATATTTAAATTATTATTATTAATAAAATTTAATATAATGCCTTTGTATTAATTTAAAATGCAAATTAAGATTGAACTAAACTCTGAACACAAATTAAATTTGGACCTTTTTAGTCCAATTCTATCATGATCCAATTTAGGCTTAGCCTTCAAAATCCTTAAAAACTTAAATCTTTTTTATTATTTTGTATTCTAGCTCACTCCGGATCCTTTCATAACAGTCTTATGTGATTAACTTCACATATTATTTCAGTTTTTAAAATTTTGAAAATTTTAATTGAAAATCACCTTAAATGCAACCTAAAGTTAGTTTCTAAATCACTATGCTTTAGGCTTCGTGCGTCATGTCTGATAAGTATATATATAAGTATTTTGTTTTTAAATTTTAGACTAAAATATCATCTTATCAATTATGTTTTTGCATTTTTTTATATTGATCATTTATATTTTAAAAATATTATTTTGATTATTTATGTTTGGGAAGGAACCTAAACTTATTCTACCATCCATAAAATAATGAATAATGAAGTGGCGTTGATTTATTAAATTTTTTAACAGTTTATTTTCTGAGGGTTCAAAACTACAAAAAAAAAATAATAATACTTGTTTCAAACATTTAATAGGTATTAAAAAAATTTAGTTGGATCTGGGTTATAATAAATTTTAATGATTTTTAACTATAAGAAATTGTTTAATAATGTACTTAGTTTAAATAATTTTTTATTTAATTTTAAAATTTTATATACTTAACATATTCTTATCAAATAGAATTGTATTTATCATATATTTTCCATTAATAATTAATTTAATTTATTTTTTATTTATAATTTAAATTAACTATCCGTATAATGTTTGTGAATTTTATTATTTTTCAACAATTATTGGATTATGCACACGTGTAAGGATATATAACTCATTAAAATTGTATTATTCATGAAAAAGTACTAACTTTTACACATGTCAAATAGACAAATACTGAATAAAGTATGTTAGAAAAAGAATCCAAGTTAATAAATTTTATTACATTACAAAAATTAAATTCGATTTTTAAACATAATATTCTTCTTCATCTCACTGTATATCTCATTTTTTTTAATTTACTATTTCACTCTAAGTCTTCAAACTATTATTATTTAAAAAATGATCAGTGACCTAATTTGAAGACGATTAGACGAACAATAGTACAAAGATGTTTTTTTGTGTGTAATACAAAAATATGTTGTACACGTGGCAGTCAATAACGGGCACGTAAAAAATTCTGTCTGGAATTTGAAATCTCATAGACGTTATAAACTGTGCTCATTTTCTCACAAGCAATTATGCCAAAAAGGTCTCTTTTTTTCAAACAAACATTTCTCTGGACATAAAAGGCATTTAATTTCTGTTTCTATTTACTGCTTGAACGTTGAACTGCACCTTCTCACTGGTTCTTCAGTTCACCTCAAATTTAATGCATTTTCTATCAACAACAACTTCAGTGTTTTTTTTGTCTCACTCAAAACCTGTGTGTTCTGGCGGTGATTGCTACAGACCTCAATACTTTGTTCATGCATCTCGCCGTTTTAATGTATGCTCTCTTATTCGAATGCCTCTGTAAAGTTTGGTTCTTTTCTTCGTTTTCTTTAATGGGTTCTTGTCTCTTTTTTTTTCTGCTGGCTTATGAGATTCTTTTTTCCTTTTTATTTGGCTACTGCGTGTTGATCATTTCATAGATGGGATAGAATTTATAATCGGAATGGGTAAGAGAAGTATATAAGCATATCTTGTACATGCCTCTGTTTCCTCTTCTCCATTATGGATCATTGGAAAGGTGTGGGTTTTACTCAGATATCTAAGATCAGCAAAAACTTTTGTTTTCTCACCAATATTAAACTATCTTTCGTTTTAATTAAGGATCATATGTTTATACTTGATTTTAGCTCAAATTCAGTAAAGGATCTTTAGATTTTTCTACTTGATCAGTTGAATCGGGATTGGAAGATATACGGATATTGGTTACCTTTAAGTTCATAAATTGAGTAATGTCCGGAACCATGTGAGATTCTATTGTCTGGGTAGTGAAAAGTCATGGTTTTGACTCTAGTAACATGAGCAAAGAGATTTGGTCAACTCGTGTCCGGTTGCCTACCTCCAAAACAAACTTAGAGATTTAGTTGGTTTAGATTGCATCATTAAATAATTGATTAGTTCATCTGTTCCTGGTATGTTGTTGTTGAGGATTGAGACATGCTTTCCTTTTCAGTCATTTTATGTTTGGATTTATGGAAAGTGATGGAATGAAATAGGAGTAGTTTGTATGTTTGCACTAAATTGTCTCAAGTAGTAATCAGAAGTCCGAGTGTCGAATTCACATACTTAAATTGATGTATACCCAATTTACAAGAAAGAGATAAGGAATTACAATAGAGATAAGAACAAAAAAAGAATTTGAAATTAGAAAGACAAGAGCGATAAAATTAATAAGATTAAATGCGGACGATATTTAAATATGTTGAGGTCTAGCATGCCTAACTATCCTTGATGCAATGCTAATGTTTTTTCAATTTTCACTCACATCTACTAAGACACTCAACTCTGATCTCTCGTGATGAAGAGTCTAATTTATTTATTCTCTCTTCCAAATCCCTTTCTAAAGGATGAATAGTAAATCACATGAAACATGGAGATGTATGCAGAGGCAAAACAAACTCACTCTATTCCTAGCAATGAATTATTTAGATGTCTTTTCCTAGTTTTTTAGAAATTACCATTTCCTACTATAACCCATAAAACTAATGCATAGATTATCAGCCCATTCAATAAAGATGAAGAGCAGAAAAGCAAAAGAAGCAATAGAAATAGAAAGGGGTTGGATGACTAAAAGAAAGAAAGGAAGGGATGACTAAAGAAGGAGGGTTTCCCTTGAGGGATGGACTCTTTGGATATCTTCAATAGAGATATGAGAGTGGATGTGTCTTTCACTTATGTTTCCTACTCCTTTTATGGGTTTAAGGTAGCTTACTTTTCACATTGACTTCGCGTTAAGTGCGCCTTTGGCCTTCTTCTCGCTAAATTGTGGCTCGCTAAGCGCGGGTGAGCGCTAAGGTTGGATAGCGAACTGTCTAATTCTTCCAACTTTTATCCAAGACTTTTTCTTCTAGTTTTTGCATTAATTTTCTTCTAAAACACTTGAAAACTTTTTCTTTTGACTTCTGCTAATAAAAAATTGCAAGATGTTAATTTTTTTATTATTTCATTAAAAAACAATAGCAAAGTAAAGAAATTGCAATCATTATTAACCAAAATTGACTATCAATTTAACTCAAATTTTGAAGTTATCACTGTTTGGATTATTTAATTTATAGGATGGAATGGAATGGAATCTATTCTATTCAATACCGCTTTTTATATTATTTCATTTGCCTGTCAAACAATGGAATAAAAACTTTCCTCCATTCCATCTTGACTAAAGATATCACAACAATGGTATGGTAATTTTATTCATCCCATCGCATTCCATCCATCTCGAAACACAGCTTTAACTTTGGATGGATTATAGATTGTATTTCTTGCTCGACTAACAGCATTTCCCTTTCTTTTTCTTTCATCAATATATCATGAAGGTTTACTAAATTCTGCTTAGAAAATGAGAGTTGAGAAAGAAGGAGCAAAAAATGAAGGCAGATACGTTGGTGGTTTCTTCTACTTGTTTGACTGGACCTCAAAATCTCGTAAGAAATTATTTGCAGCCAAGTCAGATTTGCCAGGTACATGTTCAGAGGTTCTGCTTATTTAGAATGTGATGATTGTCTCTATTGTCAATTGTAGTACTTGAATAAAGTTGTATTGATCTATTCATTTATTGTTTTGCTTTTGGTCTTTTTTTATCTTCATCATTTGCAGAGTCCTCGAAACAGAGAAGAAAAGTTGATGGCAACATGGCAATGATGCTGCCCTATCTGGTATATCACTATCAGTTGTGCTCCCAATTTTTATTTTATATATTTTGTAATGAAACTTTATCAGTTACTACTTTTTTAATTCTTTCAGGTGGATGATGATGAAATTGGAGTAGGGAAATGTATTAGAGAAAGTAGTGATCATATTTGTGCTTCATCTGTTATAGATGATGAATCTTGTGGAACAAGGGCCCCTGGTGTGATTGGCAGGCTTATGGGGTTAGATTCATTGCCCTCTTCCAGTTTTCCAGATCCTTGTTCTACCCCATACTTTGACAGCCAATCTCTTCAAGATGTGCAGTACTGGAGAACAGAATTTAATCATCTGCATGACCATCAGATCCTGTATTCTGGAAAGCTGATTGAAAAAGCTGAGGGATCTTCTTGGAAATTCATGGAGGCAAAGCCTCAACAGACCCGTAGCAGGCCGATTGAAAAGTTTCAAACAGAAGTAATGCCTCCCAAATCAGCTAAATCTATTCCTCTAACACACCATAAACTTTTGTCCCCAATTAAGAGCCCTGGCTTTGTTCCAGCAAATAATGCTACTTATATAATGGAGGCTGCTGCAAGAATTATTGAACCTGGCCCCCAAGCTACTACAAAGGATAAAACACCTCTGGTAGCATCATCAACTGTATCATTGAGGGTTAGAGATCTTAAAGAAAAACTGGAAGCCTCACAAAAAGGACCTCTAATTGGGTCATCTTCGCTGACTTCTAGAGTTAGAGATCTAAAAGAAAAAAGAGAAACTTCTCATAGAACTAGCAGGCTTTTGGAACCTTCTCAAAGGTCGGCTGAGTCTAATGATGCCAAGTATCTAAAGGGACAATCTTTCAACATAAGTTGGAATGGATCTGTGGATACACAAGTCAGATCATCTTCTCAAGCAGAAGAAGATTCTTCTTTGAAAAATAAAGGGAAGTCTATTTCACTTGCAATCCAAGCAAAAGTGAATGTTCAAAGAAGGGAAGGCTTGAGCCTTAGTAGGGGAAAAAGTTTGGTGGAGCAGAAAGAACAATGTGACATTAAAACCCCCCAGCAGCCTCTGAAGGCTAATGTTAAAAAAAAATTGCATAAGAAATCCTCTGGCCAAGATGCTTCTGGTGTTCTCAGGCAGAATAATCTGAAACAGAATTGTTCTACGGATAAAGACAAACTACCATCAAAGCCATTGGTTTCCAATTCGAACAGTAGAAAAGTTGTGACTGGGGATTCCTCTTGTGGACATCATAGAAGCTCTAGTAGTAAATCCATTGCAAAATCTAAAGTTGGGCCCAAAAAATCATCCATGAATGTGACAGATAGTGAAAAGGAAGTTTTGTATACCCGTACCAACAATTTCCCAAGGAAGAAGAGGTCCACAGACAGGGACTGGAATGATAGGGTTGTTGATAATTTGTTTATTGACAAAACTCAGAAGCCTGTTCAGTCTAATCTAGTTAGTAATAAACAACATGATGGGGCTGAAGAAGTCAAAAGTAAAGACATGGATGTAGTTTCCTTCACATTTACCACGCCATTGACAAGATGCAATTCTGGTTTTGAGACATCTGGACAAACTGGCCTGAAGACTAATAGCCTTTCCTTGGATCAGCATATTAGAAGAGTGTTGCTTGACAATGAAACTGATATTACAAGGTTTCCAGTAGGATACAATGCTATTGGTGGTGATTCCTTAGCTATCCTTTTGGATCAGAAGCTGAGGGAATTAACATACGGAGTTGAGAATTCTTGTGATGACTCCGTCAAAGCAAGGTCACCTTCCAGTACTGTACCAAAATCTAAAGATCTGGTTCCCACCCTTAATTCAGTTAACCTCTTTCAACAGTTGCAACAGAAGAAAAACCAAGACATGATGTGTTCAGATAAGTCAGATAAGTTATTCAGTAGCCATGAATGTGACATTTCCTTCACTTGTCTTCCAGAAATATCATCCAAGCACAGACTCTGGGTATGTGAGAATATTTTAGCTTTTGTTGTTAATTGTTATTATCCTCTTCAAGGCATGTATGGAGTATGGACAATATCAGGACCCCAGTTAAGTTTCCACACAATGAAAATTTAGGCCTGCCTTATACTGGTTAAATTTGGATGAGATAAATTAATTCCCCATTTCCCAAGAAGAAAAAAGGTTATAGGAAATTTGGAATGGGTATACTTGACAATATAAATCATTTGAAAAATAAACATATTCGTTGTTCCGTAGCATATCATAATCATTGTTTAACTCAAATCGTAAATGGCTATTTTTTATGAAGTTAATGTGAAACTGAATTTGGGGTGTCAAAATAAAATATGGTTAGAACTACAAGTTGTAGCAAAATACCATTGAAAGTATCAATTGCGTCATATTGTAGAATCACCCTAATGTGATTGGAGGCATAATAATCCTTATGATTGTTGTACCATTGAATGGTTAACTAACTCAACATATTTTACAGGTTGATAAGATGGAGGAGTGTAAGATCAATCCTATGGAAGCAGAGTTATTCAGTCCCAGACAGCCAAGTTCAATGTCTGTTCTTGACCCTTCCTTCTCTACTCAAAGCTGTGAATCTCCATTCAGCACAAATGCTGCTAGTTCAGAAGATCAAAACAGAAGGTAAAAGTGGCTTTTATGTTTCTGCTTGAATATAGACAATAACATTATTCCTTTTAAGATGAGTTATTTCATGAGTCAAGTCAGGACTGGAATGCTAATCTTTACTATATCTACTTTCAGGAAGCAAGTTGTGGGCTCAGGAAGTGGCTTGAATTCCTCATGGAAGTACCATCATGCAGAGGCTGATACAGAATTGTTTGATTCAGCATCAAGTTCGACCGTGCTAAAGAAACAAGCAAGTACAAGGGAGTTAGATTATGTGAATGATATATTGTGTAATGTGGAGTTGATGTACATGGACTTTTCTCTTGGTAGAGCACGTGACATTGTGAACCCTCATCTGTTCAACCAGTTGGAAAGTCGAAGAGGAAGAAGGTTTGAGAGTGATGGTGGTGAGTGTAGGATGAGAAGGAAAATAATATTTGATTGTGTGAGTGAGTGTTTGGACTTAAGATGCAGGCGTTATGTTGGTGGGGGGTACAAAATGTGGGCCAAAGGGGTTGCAATGGTGAGAAGAAATGAATGGTTGGCAAGGAAAGTGTACAAGGAAATTTCAAGTTGGAGGGATATGGGGGATTCAATGGTGGATGAACTCGTAGATAGGGACATGAGCATCGAATATGGGCGATGGCTAGATTTTGAGGTTGATACTTTTCAACTTGGTGCACTGGTTGAAGACCAAATATTTAATTCTTTGGTCGATGACTTCGTTGCTGAAATCCTGCAATTATGACACACCTCAATCAATGATTGTGATTTTCTGGCTGTGTGAAATTTGATTTTTAGGTTTCCCACTGAATTATAATTACTGTGTGTGCCAGCCCCTCCACATGGCATCTCTATAAATAAGTTGACCAAATATTTTATTGTGGTTGATGATTTCGTTGCTGAGACCTGAGAGACTAGAGACAAATGTCTTGCTTTCCTTAACCCCCTCCCCCTTTTTTTGAACCTAGGATTTCCTTTGGCTCTTACTAATAACATATTAATATCTCAGGTATTAAGATTTATTTAAAATATAATTTCTTCCAATAAATATTTTGCATACAAAAACGTCAAAATTGAACACTTCATCATCCTTAAGAGATATGATTATTCATCAACTACAACAAACCATAATGGTGCTTTAGTCTTAATATTTTCTGTTCTCATTCATCCATTTAAAAGAAAAAGAAAAAATGTTCTTTCTTAAAAATTTAAGGTAACATTAAATACAAATTTTTAACATATCCTTTAATGTAAAAAAAATATTGAAAAATATATCATTGTTATAAATATACTTCTATCATGTTTAATATCAATAAAAATCTTCCATTTATTGAATTCGTAATCATGGCTCTAAGAGTCAAGGATAGAAAAACCGAATGAATGATACCTATTTTATCAATAAAATTTGACACAATTGAAAAGTGCGTAAAAACCTTGACAAGAATTTGATTCCTTAGAAGTGTAAATGAAAAAAAAATTATATTGAAAGATGCTATAACTATTTAGTAATTTCCAAGTCTTGAAGGAGATTAGTCTTGGACTTTGTTTGAGAGACACTCCTAGAGCTAGCATGCACAAAAAAATGTATATTTACTTCCTTTTATAGGTTTGAATTAATGATACACAAAAATATATTAAATGTAAGTTTTGCTTGAGAATAATTTTAGAAAACAATAAATATAAGAATATTTTTAAATATGAGAGATTTTTAAATTAATGAAAGGTGATGTCTTTTCATGAAAGTGTGTATTTAAATGTAAATGTTTTTTTTTCTTTCAGGAAAGTATACGCGTATATTCATTAAAAGATGTATATTAAAGATTGTATCTTTTTTTATGAAATGATGTGTCTCTTTAAACAGTTCTATCATCTTGTGAAAATATAAGATAATTTATAATCATGAAACGTTTCTCGTGGGAAAAAAACATATAATGATTTATAAAGAGTTGTTTCTCTTTACCAAAATTCACGAGATACTTTATATATAAAAACAATATAAATTACCTCTTTTTTTTAACCTTGTATGCATAGAATTTTTTTTATCGTTACTCATAATCTTGATTGTTTTGTGGGTGTAGAAACCAAATCAAGAAACTCCATTGTATCACAAAGAAAATTCATCATTACACCTATTGCATTCATCAATTTTTGCAAAATTTAGTGAGGGAAAATCAAATCTAAAATTTAGTTTTCCACATGCACACACGCACCTTGAATCGTGAGTGTCCTTAAGAGGGAAGAGATAAAAAAGAGGGGAAAAAATGTTTGAAAGTGATATATAATTAGAAGGAAAAAAATAATAAAAGGAGTATAAGACAGGTGTCCATTAAAAACAAAAAAGACAGGCGTAAAAATATAATTCAAATTGATTAGAAAGTAGCTATAAGGTTTAGTTTTGCTATCATGACCCAATTGCTCATCTTTTGCAACTTACATTCTATTAATTTTGAATGTATCAAAAATTAAAATTAACGGTAAAAATTAAAGTTCATGCTGGTAACCTGATTTGGTAAAATTGAAGTGAAAAAAATAAATCGAAATTAACTATGACAAGCCACTTTAAACTTTCGGACCTTCTTTTGTTTAAAAAAAAGTTGGATAAGAGTTAATATCATATTTTGTCAAAAACTAATTATTCAGAAAATTTGAACTAATTATAAACTCAAATAATACACTGTTCGTTGGTGCATCTTACACTCTTTTGAACAAACAATTTTCACAACATTTTAGAAACATACCAAGATGAATTTTACCATACTCTACAGGCATACAAAACAAGTTTTAGCAATTTTTATGATCTTTTTGCATGGCAACATGCAGAAACTAATAGGTTTTTATCTTCTGATCATAAACTTTTATTACACTACTATATATATGCAAATCATTTCCCCCAATTCACCGCATGCAATGGATCACTGGTAAAAGCCATTTCCTTCATTATGGCCAGTACCCCAAAAGCAATTAGCCACGTTCTGGTTTTCTTCACAAAGATCCCAAGGATTATAGGATTGAACACTACCTTCTAATTGCATATCAGGCCACTGATAATGATGATAGTCATAGACAGAATTCACTGACGAACAGCTAGTGTTCCACTCTCCACTTTCTGCATTTGATGAGCCCTCTCCCATTAGTCCAAAGTTATTTCTAATAAGCCACTCTTCATTATTGGTTAAAACCCCGCCTGGGTTTACGAGCACCCCATTTTCAAACATGCGAGTAAGTTTCATGATTTCATCATCTAACCATTGATAAGGTCCCAAGGCCTCAACTTCATCTATGCTGGGGCATGAAGCAGTTGTGTCATATGTGTTGTCCCCCATCTCACAATAAGCATCCAAACCATAATCTGTTAGGCTCTCCTCATCGTTGAAACTTTGTGAAGTTGCACTTCTTTTGAGCATTGGTTGAACTTGAGGCACTTCGCTTGTGTTATGAGCCACTTTCTTGTCCTCTTGCGTGGCTGGTTGAGTTTTTGTACCTCGACCACCGGTTCTTCTCTTGGATTTAGCAGCTACGTTTACAGCAGCCATGTCAATGGGAGGGAGGGACTCATTTAAGGACTTCATGAAGCAGTAAATCTTTCTCCTCAAATGGGAATTCCAATAGTTCTTTATTTCATTGTCCGTGCGACCTGGTAAATGTCCTGCTATTACAGACCACCTACAACCAAACAATTTCAAAATTAGATTAACACAAAAGATCATTCAAAATATAAATTCCTTTGTATCTAATCATGTGTTACTAAACTCAATTCAGAAAAAAAGTAGGAAAGAATAAATGAAAACGAGAAAAGGGCATCTTTATATTCCCCACCCTTGGAATGTTCAAGAATAAATGCAAATTACCCATTAATGCTTATTCATCTTCAGGATGATAAAAACAAATTAAACAACATGCGTAGTTTGCATTGTCGATATTTCAAATGGTTGGTGAGAATTGAGAAAGAAGGGTTGTAGGAGCTTGTAATGAACAAATTAAGTCACTTCGGTATTTCTTGTGCTTGAGTTTTTATTTTTTTAATAAATCTTGATCTCTTAGCTTTTAAAAAAAAATGAACAAATTAAGCTTTTAAAATTGATTATTCACGACACAGTATTAGGGTGAGCGTCAGTTACTAAGTGACTCTAGATTTTGATCGTGATCGTCTCCATCCTTCTAATTAATAAAAGTTGGATTTGATAGCGGGTAAATGGAAGTGGGATGTAGATAGCTTAAACTCATAATAATTAATTTATGCTTGGTTCCTTAATTAATTATAGCAGATTTTAATGTCGGAGAAAGACAAATTTTTTGTTTTATAATTATATGGTCTTGGAGGTGAAACAGTTCCAAGAATCGTTGCTGTTCTTTTGCAGCAAATTCCTTCTGTGGGGTGCCATTCCCAGCCTCAAAGGATTCATTATCATTTTGTGAATAGTTTCAGAATGTTAACTAGGTTTACGAGTTGAATATTTCTTACACGTACCACTGGGGAATATAATATATATAGAAATATTTCTGGTCCTCTCTACTGTTATGATCAATCACTAAACAGCTCATTGGAATTCCATGTTTAACTGAGTATCGATTAATTGAATAAGTGGAGTTCAACAATTCCATATGTTTTGAACAGCAACAGTTAATAACTTAATTGGAAAAAATATTCACAAAGATTAATCAAAAGGACAGTTTGTTTCACGAGGGAAGAGGTGCACCTGTTACCAAGAACAGCATGCAACTTGACAATGATCTCTTCTTCTTGAGGAGTGATGTTGCCTCTCTTCACGTCTGATCTCAAGTAGTTGATCCATCTCAGTCTACAACTTTTTCCACATCTTAACAAACCTTGATAAATACATAGTTCAAATCAATTAACCAATCAATACTAACAACAATAACAAAAAAAAGTTTTATCCCACTAAATGAGGTAAGCTATATATAGATCACTTACAGACCAAAGTTTCAGAGATGTTACCAATAATCAACACAAACACAACATAAAAATCATAACATATATAACACCATGTTATGTGTAAGTATATGTCTTATATACACATATATATGTACATGGAATTATGGATATGTAAATACACACCTGCATTCTTGGGCAAGGAACTCCATGATCCCTCCCCATTTTCTTGGATGTAATCGGTCAAGATCTTATCCTCTTCAGCTGTCCATCTTCCTTTCTTCAACCCCACCTTCTCACAACAAGGAGCTCTCCCCATTGACACTTTTTTTTCTGTCTTAAAAGAATTTTGGGTCACACAGAAGTAAGTGTTGTTGTGTTACTCACTAGATTGGAGTGGGTGATGGCCTTGACAGTGATGAGTAGCTACGGCTACTATTCATGAATGAAAAGTTTAATTTGCATGGGGCTAGCTGCATCCTCACTGTAGCAAATATATAAAGGTAGTGGGAGCATCGACGTGGACGTTTGAAACTAGTAACATTACTCGCAACTAACTAAGTAATGGTTGGTCGAAGTACATAACATAGGTTGAATTTCCTGACAAAAGGGTTGTTTTTGCATGGTAGAGTCTGTTCCTATGTTACCTTTTTTTAATCAGGGTTGCTACTTAATAGGGCCGCCGCTGCCACTTTTCCACCACAAAATCAACTTATAAAAACCTATTTGTTACGATTATTGGATAGGATATACATAACCTGGTTTCTTTTGCCAGCATGGGTGTCAGAATCATAAATGTGGTTTGATTCTGGGGACATACATCAAACCTACTATTGTAACTTTCATTTTTACCTACTTTTTTTTAATGATATATTGTTGGTAGAACTTGTTTGATTGAATATATTATATATTTATGATGTCATCATATCAGTCGATCAATGTAAGTAAAAACAATAGGGTGTTAGAAAAGTTACAACAGACAAGTTCATTTTAAAACTACTAAGAGGTTAGGGCTTATGTGTGTGTGGGACTGTTTGAGTCCACTCTGGAATGGAGATGACATTTGAGATTTGGCTTAATTATACAAAAATGTATTAAAAAATATATTTGGCTTATATTATTTCTTCAGTAAAAATTCAATATGCCAATAGGGTGAGGATATGTAATAAAAGTTACCGTGAAATTGTGTTTTGAAACACTATTTCAGTAGATTTTAATACATATGAAATCGTCTTTTAAAAGATCACTTACTCATTTTTGTTTTTTTTTAAATCTATCCATCATTTCAGTAATTAATTGAAAAAATTACACACTTTAATTAAAAAAAAAAAACGAAATAGTGTAACAGTTACACTGGAGAGCTAGCTAGAGCTAGGTGATGTGTATACTATTGCTCGTTAGCAGTTTCTGGTTCAATCAGTTCAAAGACCGACATCTCCGTTGACATTGATAAACTTTTGTTTTCACACCCAAAATTTGGGCAAAGGGAATTGTTATGCATATATGCTTGATAGAGACGAGGCAGAGGCTCCTAACCAAGAAAAATCAAATGGAAAAGAAATTGAAGAAAACGAGAGGATATATCATATATATTACTTTAGACAACTAGTGGACACAAAGGTTTCAATTTATGGCGCCTCTTTCTGATCTATACTGTAAAGTTCACTTCTCAATTTTGTCTTCTCGCCTCTTGCATGAACTTCACGTCTCTTTCTCTTATGTTTTCAAATCATTTATATTACATTTCATTTTTTAAATATTATTGCATATACTACTATATTCATCAGCTACTTCCCACATATAATACTAGTAATATGCAATTTCATTCTTATTGTTTTTCCGCAACTTTTTCCTAGACCCAACATTCACTGAATCACTGCAGAAAAATGTATACCTGTGACAGATTTGTCGGGAAATAACTACAATGAAACGTGGATATCCGATAGACAAAGCTGCAAAAGTGTAAGAAATGGATCCTCTCCTTCTGGAAAATATAATAAAAAAAGGTTTGATATATAAACACATAATATGTTATTTAATGCTTAAAAATATAAGTATAAATAAAAGAGATAAATTAAAAAAATAAAAGATATTGATAAGGTGTTTAAAATACATAAAGGTATTTATGTATCATTATTAAAAAAGTATTAGATATTTTAAAATTATTAAATATATATTATTTAACTATTTTTATATAACATGTATTCAATGGTAAATAAATGATAGTAAAATACATGTTAAGTTTTTTAATTTATAAGAAAATAATAACATTTTATTATATGTGATGTGATGATTTTTTTTGTCAATGGGACATTTATCTGAAATATTTATAAATTAGTGATGATGATTAATTTTAGTTAAAGAATTAATTAACCACTTTTGGTGTCATCTTGTAATTGTTATTTTTTTTTTTCATTTATAAACAGTTCAGCATGAAAATCTTGCTTATGCAATTCAAATTCTAGAAATCATTTATTTCTAAATCACTTAATAATTTATTTGATAGCATTGAATTAAAAATCAAACTTATAACTAATGTTGTGTTTTTTTGTTCTCAGTCAGTCAGAAATTAATTACAAGAATTTTTTAATTTATTGAATCAGAGATTAATCTATTCATACAGTGTAATTGCCATTTATTCAAAATAATTTTACATATAATGAAAATCATATAAAAAAATATATACGAGAAATAACTAAAAAGAAAAAAAAGTATAAAATAAGATAAATAATATGATGTTAAAATTTGTTTTAAAAAAATATACTGTATGAATTATTTAATTCATTCGTATAATATATCTATTTTGGTCCCATCCTTCTATTTTCTAGAAGATTGGTCCCATCCTTCTTCTTACGGAGATAAATTTATTACCTAAAATAATGACGCAAACGCTTTGAGGAAATAAATGATTTGGTCCCATCTCTCTGGTTAATAAATTTATTACCTAAAACGTGAGCTAGGGTTGTCAATATTGACGAAATAAATTAAATTAATTTTTTGTCCATGATAGGCAGTAAATTTTTTTTTATTAAATTAAAATAATCTCACGCGAATTTAACATGTGCTTGATGGTAAATAAATGAAATTAGTTATATATGGTAGTTTTTACTTTCTATCTCCGTCATTTCTTTGTATATGTACGTTGATATTATTTGACTGAACATTCCTAGTTCGTAAATATAAAGATTAAATATATTACCAAATATATAATTAAACTTGGTTTTAATTTTAATTTTATATTTTAAAGTTTTAAGTTTATTTTTTGTATTTTTTTTCTATAGTGCTGGTCTCGATCATCAACAATGTTATTTTTAAGTAATCATTAAGAGAAATATTTAATTAATTATAGAGACTAAATTTAATTAAATGAAAAAAAAATTGAATCAAAAAGTTATAAGGATTAATTTTTTTAATAAAAAAAATCTAAGACTAAAAGTTAAAATTTTAAAAGTATCTAAATTAAAGTTAAAATTGAGATAAACCATAAGAAAAAAATTTAAAAAATAATCTTAACAATAAAATTTGCCGTTGTGAACCATGTTTAAAATATTCTTATATGAGAAAGGAATTTCCGGATTTGGTATGGTACTCTTGTTTATGGACCTTCCTATACCTAACCCAACCATGCATATAGCACGTGATCTTCTCGTGGAAGAAATTAATAAATAAAGAACTTTGATACATAATGTCAAATAAAAATAAATAAGTACTCCAATTTTACTATTTAACTTCACTTTTAGTATATTGTGTTTAAAATTTTATTAAGAAATTTTCAGAAAGTTATTTTTAAATAAAAAAACAAACATGCACGTAAACAAAGTAAATAAACACTTGAATATTAATTATCACATTAAAATAATTCCTTCTTATAAGTCTTTTTTTATCTTTACAAGTAAATAAACACTTGAATATTAATAGTAAGAGTATTTTTACTCTCAACTAATTAGAAATCATTCTTAATATGTGATTAGACGATAAAAAAATAAATAAATCTGTATACTTTGTCACATATTATTTATTCTAGATACAATCTAATAAAAAAAATCTAACAACACAGCATCCAATATATTTTTTACCTGAAATTTATGAAAAGTCACGAAATTATATTATGTGTGAATTCATTAAATAACCTACATGACTTCATAAGTCCTCCTAATGGAAAGTTTGTGTTAAATAATGTTACTTTCACTTCTCTAACCTAGCTAGTTGGGTTAAATCAACATACAGTATTTGTTAATTTAGTGAATTTGTCGACATCAATGACACTTCATTCTGGGCAAATTTTATTTAATTGGATCACATGCCACCTAGCATAAGGTGAGAGATATGGCTGTGCGACATGTCCATTTTTTGTTAATAGAATGAGAGTGAGTATTATAATGTAAATATATAGAAAGCATTCATGTAGCATAGCTAGCTGTTCAATAAAAGAAATAAATGAACAAAAGAAGAACAGTGCTATCGTGTATGGCCATGTTTTCAGTGGTCATAGAACTTGTCGACTATCGTAGTAATTGCTGTGCCTAACGTTTACTTACTCCAACCCAAAAATAAACTCAGTACTACGTGTGATTTCTTGCCAATATGGAGCCACAGGGCAAACTTTAGAATAATATATATGCACAGTTGTTTGCAATTGATGCTTGAATAGATTAAGAAGAGTAGGTTCTCCTGGTGGTTTTGAAGAATGTTAACTGGAGATAAATTAATAGAAATTTGAGCAATGAAATCTAAGCTTTCTTTTCTTTGGATGATGGCATTAATCACAACAAGTTTTAGTATGTACTAAATT
This sequence comes from Glycine max, assembly GCF_000004515.6. NCBI lineage: Eukaryota > Viridiplantae > Streptophyta > Magnoliopsida > Fabales > Fabaceae > Glycine > Glycine max. Next base: position 42,557,156 of record NC_038243.2, on the reverse strand, counting down.
TTTTAATAAATTAAAAGGCTTTCCCTAGGACACCTTGAATTGAACATATACTAGTATATGGTTTCTCTGAATCCTTGATCACTGTGTGATCTTTTTAAGAGCCAAAGTAGATGTGTTATTTATGGACTTTTATGTGGTTGCAAATTCTTTTAGTTTTTCTTTTGTATTTTTTATTTGATTTCCTCCATCATATAGAAACTAATATAATAATTTGGGAGTGTGTGTTTACCTATCTCGGGCTGAACGACTGACTGTGTTGTTATTAAAATATAATAATATATAATAAAAATCTAAAATACAATGAGATGGCACACTGTGTGGATCACATTTCATGGTGTTTGGCTAGCCAAGTTTCTCCATAGTGTCACACGAATCTTCCATTTCAAAAACTTCAAGAGAAAATGGAATGTGATGTCAGAATAAACAACTTGAAACGAGAATTTGATTAATTAAAAAATATTTCAGCTTTTAATAAGAGATGAACATCTTGTAATTTTTCAAAAATATTTGTAGCGACATAACCACGATCTTTACGATCAAAGTTACCAGGTAGTTGAATCGTTTTTGGTTTAAGTATGGATCACGTAGAAAATTTATTTGAACAAAAACGAAGAGAAAACAATCTCTCTTCACAACTAATAATCATTTATACGTAGTAAAGAATAGTTATTTAAAAGAGTAAAGAAAGATACATTTCGTGAAGTCTAAATAAGCTAAGTTATTAATATTGACACCAAACAATTTTATTAAAAAATTGCTTCAATTATTTTTCCCATTGGTATATTCCGTGGAAGGCGTGTAGCAGTCCAATGGGGAAGGGACCAATCAAGCAATTTATTAGAGGGGACCGTTTGTGTACATTAGTCAAACATAGAAGAAACGTATATTAAATTTGGAGTTATGATTTCTCTTAAAATCTTGCAGCTGGCAATCCATGAAACCCTAACTGGAGTATGTTGTATTCAATAAATCTTGATGAAGAAAAATCATTAAAAAAAAAAACATTATCCAACCCCCATGGCCAGTGAGAGCTACCACCGAACAAGGAAGCAAGTTATGATGGCCAGAGGGTGGAAGAGAGTACATACATATATAGGTTCATGAAAAATGGGCAAGAATGTAATTATGTATGTATCTATATTTTCCCAACACTATTACTAAGCAAGCATGCATGTTCCGTACAAGTCCCTCATTTAAACCTACATTTGCACCAAAGCCTTTTGCTAAAAGTCCGGGATGGTGGTAGAGGGCATGGAATAAAACTTGAATTGAAGGTTGTTTACAATTATTAATTCTTTTTGTTAAAAGAAAAATGGATAAGATTTGAAAGGTGACGAATAAGTTTTCTTTTTTCAGGAGTTATGTTGGTACGTAGCTACCTCTGTCTGAGTCTTGTGCTTTGTCCAGACAAGAAGGATGAGATACAAAGTCATTCGATCTCCTTCTCCTGATGCATGCGCCTCTTGTTCTGCAGCAAAGTGCAAAACAGAGTTGTCTTGCACTCTGTCCGGCAAATGCCATATGTTCATTAGAGAATAAGAAAGGGTCAAATAAATAATTGAATAATCCACTTTAGCTATTGTGTTTACACTTAAAAAAGAGAATTTAAATAAAAAAAAACATATAGAATTTACTTTTTTTTTAAATATTGTTTATTTTAAATAAAAACACGTTAGACAAATACATCAAAAAAATTATAAAACTACTTATTTTATTTTAAAAAATAAGCTTAAACAAACTATAATCTGTCTCATTGTCATATTATCCATTTATCCGAGATATATAATTATATATATTTGATTTTTATAACTAACAAAATGAAGTTGGGTAGTTAACAGAAGGACACATATCTATCAAATGTTTACGCGTCAGTAAATATGTACTACGGATACTGATATGTGAAGGAAATGCACAATTACACATACCCATGTTTAGTCTCCAATAAACTTTTTTATGAGGGAATTTTTTTCAAATAAATTAAATGAATTTTGAAATGAACTTATATACATTAAATTTCGTAAAAATTTCTTTCATTTAACTCTTTCAAAAGTTGAGATTCATTTAATTTATAAAAGAAATTTGATTAATTTTTTCATTTTCTTCTTCTATAAACACTTATTGAGAACTATTGAAATAGAACTGAAATCCAGCCTGTTATTAATTTTTTAAAAACATTAATGCGGCAGTGCCATTTTTTTCCTACCTACATTTTCCTAGAAAATTCGAACAATATCCAATTATCCATTGCACTAATTTTAGTGCATATATGTTTGGTGTCAGGTAAGTACTCTTAATCATTTTGACAAAAAAAGAATATTTAAATTAACTTCTCAAATTTTGTATTTAATTACAAATCTCATGTGAATTTTGATTAAAAAGAAAAGATAAATATATAATTTATAATTAAATTCAAAATCTAAACCATTCATTTTACTTTACTTCAATAATTATAATTAAATGTTCTCTTTTTTATGGTAGTGCCCAAGTAAAAAGTTATAGTATGAGCTTTCTATACAAGACTTACCGAAATATCATATATGTCATATAGAAGTAATTTTGTTACATTTCTAATTTATTCACCTGGTATAAAGTATCATATACACAACTAATCCATCTTTTTACTGCTTCACAGATATAGTACAAAATCGAGGGATTGACAATTAGTAATTCTCTCCGTTCAAAAATACAAAAGAATCCATCTATACCAATGCAATTTTAAACATCGCGTCTGGTAGAAAAGATGCAGTAAATCACTTTGCTTTCATCAGGGAGCCCAGACTCATAATCAATCAATCATTCATCGCTCTCGAAGGTCAACAACATCGAACTTCAAGTTAGCATTCATATAGACATGGGAACAGTGCTCATATATTGGAGTCCCATCCTCAGGCTCCTCATGGGGATGAAATCCACGTTGTTGACAGTTACGAATGACAGACACACCACCCGGATCAGACAGATGGAATATGCCATGTGGACTGCAGGGCCAAAATAAATACATAGTTCTAATTAGTGACTAATGTAAAATAAATCAAAATAATAATCATTTCCTTTCAAATAAACTATCTTAAAATATTATATCTATATTGAAATAGAGCATTGGACTTCTCATTTCTGTAAGAAAGGCCAACCCCTGCAGATATACAAACTTAGAATAGTTTCTAAGCTACAAGCTTATAGTATCAATATATCAGTAAGTTAAGTAGGTTGCGGTTAGCTTCTACATCCAAAGACATTTTTTTTGCACAATGAAAACTTTCTAGAAGCCAAGTAGGATTACAAGATATGTCATTTGTTACGAGATAAAGACCTCAGTCCTCACACTGACACTGACATTCAACTAATTGTTAAGAAAATGATTCATGTCTTTAATAATCTAATAACAGTAGAAATACTAGAATCAAGGTAAATGGTTCAGCTACAACAGGAGTTGGGACTTGGGAGAGGGGGAGGGCAACACGATGATGAGATGATTTTAGAAGTTACAACTTGTTAACTTACACTTTCCTTGGATTCATCTAATAACTGTATCGCTCTTCTACCAATAAAGATTAATCAATTACAACATGCACATCATTCGTGATGTATGAACTAAAAGCTCATGACAAGCAACACAACATGGGGAAAGAATTTTGAGTAAATTAGTCAAGATAAAACAAATCATTCATTAAACTCATACGTATTCTTTTTATCTTTCCTCCCTCCACCACAAGCAAAGGAGTATACAATTCCCTAATCCAATCTAAGATCATGTGATTGAGTTTAAAGGGCCTGGCATGTTTTTGGAAAAAATTGTGTAAAATCCCTAAAATGAAGCCCAAAGCTTGGATTCTGATCAGGGTTATTGCATATATTTCCTTGTTTAATCTGTGATAATCATGAAAAAATACACAATTGCAGATAAAACTTACCTTGTAGTATCTGTAGGGGCCATGACAATAGCAATTGCCTCTGGTAACATGATCTGAAATGAAACCACAGATATCACTAGCTAGGTACAATTAAAATGAAGCATAAAAATGACATACACTTCTGGTTCTTACAAATTCTTCTATTAAACTGAGAAAACAAAGCTTGCACTCCAATTGTTTTTACTAAAATCTTATAATCCAAGTTATTAGGCCTTTTCTTTCATAGATTATACTATAAATTCTCATGCAAGTTAGGTTAAAATCCATGACACTACCAACTCTCTTTCATCTTCTTAACAATCTGCAGAAACATCATAATCACAATTCACAAGTAAACCAATTATCTAGCATTACTACGAATATTTCTTGTCTAGGCCCATAGTTAAACATACAGGGCTATACCAACTGCTTTAGCATTTTAATATATGGAAAGCCCGGAAATAGAAATTACAGTGCCATCTATTACCTGGTATGAGTAATGAGTGTGTAGATCTACAGAAGACATGAAACAAGTCTGTGACGGGTGTGTCTGAAAAATTGAAAGAATTAAGATAAATACTGACATTTAAAGTTTGTAAACCAAAGAGTGGGTTAAAGAAAAACAATATGCATAAAAAGGATGCTAATAGAGTAAGCTTGGAATTAAAAAGCTTTCTATCTTCAATCATACCTACAGATAGAGTAAAATCTATTGATGCATTCAAACATCAAAACAGCAGCACGTAATGGCTTAAGGGATCTTTGGTAGTAACTAACTCAAGCAAATCAAGACAGACAGCTAAGGTCATCTTTGAGATAAAGATAAAATATTTGTGAGGGTGTGGCAGCTAAAAGAAACAGAAAGAGAAGAACCTTTGCCAAGACCAAATAGTAACATACAATTCTTTACTATATTTTTTTTTCTCTGTTAAATATCTTGAATCAGAGTACACCACAAAGCCCCAGGAGGAAAAGGGAATGAAAAGGATGAATTTTCTTCCTTTAATTCCTTACCACAACTCGTCTGCTGCACCAAGTGCACTTCAATATGCTTTTCTAATTTCCTCAAAGCAACATTAAATTCAAAATGTGACAGTCAGAATTATTTTGCCAAAAGCTGACCAAATGATTTTGGCAAGCTTGTTGACTCTTACCTGAGTCAGTGGTCCCTACCACTTTATTTCATTAAACAGCACCCTCAAATCCTGTCAAAATTCTGGCCTTATTTTGTTATCTGTGTAACATTACTCATGTTGAAATTACTGTTAAGTAAATTATTTGATAGTGTACAATTTTAGGGTAACCAGTTCAATTCTAAGTCTCTATCAGGAATAGAAATAAAAGCAAGTCATTGATGAATAATCCTTATCCTTACTACTCTAAACATGACAGCAACACAAGACAAGATTCATTGACCACTACTTTTACTAGAAATCAAAGCCTTGTATTCTGGAGGTACAAAAGCCGAAAAATCAATGCTTCATATTAAGTTTTTTGCTGTCACCACCAAGGGTAGAATAACATTTACTCATGAATATAATTAAAATAATGAATAAGTAACAGCCAAAATTAGTGGAGCACTTACATGTATCCAACCTAAAGGAAAAAGTGATAAGCTGTCTTGAACTTCAAATATTTCTTCTTCGTTCAATGTTTGACACTGGATATTAAAATTCAATTAGATGCACAATTGCTGAATGAAAAAATAACATCAGATGGTAGAAAAAAACATCAATGAACCATGAGAAATTACAATCCTTTGAATCTCCTAAATCCAATAAGTACTTGATAATGTGCTAGTTCTATTAATACGAGTAAACTTGTAAATTAGTTCTCAAGATTGTATAAGTAGGGCATTTTAGTCCTAAAATTAAAAAACAAAAAAACAAAAAAAAAACCCTCCGTTAGCCCCTAAGTTTGCAAAAAAGTCATTCAAATTAGTCTTTTTCTACTTTATTTTCCATTGTGGGTTTGCACCAAAGAAGATTAAAGTGAATGATATTTTGCAAAGCCAGACTAATGAAGGATTTTTAAATCTCAGGGACTGAAATGCCAAACACATACAATCTCAAGGACTAATTTGGAAGTTTACTCATGTATATACAGTATGCAATTATGCATTACACCTTTCCCTTTTTTGGAGAATATAAGCAATATGTCATTTTACAATCTGATAGAAACCCCTCTGATTAAAAAAATGGACATAAACCCCAATATTTACAGACATCAGAACCACTGGAAAACATTCACTCTCTCAAAACATAAAACATGTGATGGAAACACAGCAGAACATCAAGGATTTACTTCCTCTCTGCCCTAAGGCCCAATTCATCACTCATATTCTGCCCAACTTCTACTCTCCCTTCTCTTCGCATTTATCCCAACTCAACCCAACCATATACCCTTCTCATCCTTTTCCACTGCCATGTAGTCAGTCTGCTATACTTCAGGTCATTAGCTTTAATATTTCCCATCCCATACTGTAATTGTGGGCTAATCCACTGTCTTTCTTCCTATCATGCCTCATGTACAACTTGGTACCAAGGGATCTATCACAATCTGATAACTGCGAAATTTAGGTTTAATTGATAGTCAAATTAGACAAGAATGGTTAGATTTTCTCTATTTTACTGTTGTTTTTAATAGAATAATGAGGATTTTAATATCAATTTAATTCTTGACCAGCAGGATTCAAAAAAAGGGAAGCTTTAGAGGTAAATTGATGCAGAAACTTGAAAAAAAAAGCCTTGAAGAAGAAGTTGAAGTCAGAACATCTCGCTTAACGCGCAAGACAGGTCTAGCACAACTTCTCAAGCACGTGATCACCGTCATACTCGCTAAGTCCAGATGTCGTGCTTAGCGTGAGTTAGCGTGCATTTTAAGCTAACTAAGGCCTATAAAAGAAGTAGGAAGCAAAGGAGAAAGACACACAGAAACTCAGAGCTCTCTACTAAATACACCTTGAGTATCTCAAATAGGGGAAACTCTCTTTTTAGAGTCATCCTCCCCTTCTCCTCCTTTATCCTTATTCTTCTTCTTCTATTCTTATTAACCCCTAAAGTGTAAAGCCTCTCATGACAATGAGAGACTAAACCCTTCATTGTTGGGAATCTAGCAGTCAAACTCTTGTAATGTAATTCTTTCTTATTATCTATTTAATGCAATTCCAGTTTTTATTGTTCTTTTCTGTGCTTATTGTTATTGATTGTGGCCTAATCACCCATAGTCATGCATCTGTTTAGGACTTAGGCATTGGAAAGTGTTTATTTTCTAAAGAACTGGAAAAGGACATCTAAATGAAATCATGTTTAGGAATAGAATGAGTTTGTTTAGCCTATTCATGCATCTTTGTTCTTAATGTGATTTACTCTTTTATCTTTGCAAAGAGATTTGAGAGAAAAAATACATAAATTAGGCTCTTTCACTTGAGGAATTAGGGTTAGAATCAGAGTAGATATGGGTAAAAAACTAGAATAATATTAGATAGAGAAAAAGTATTAACATTAAATCACAAATAGTTTGGTATGCTAGTTCACAAGATATTTGCATTCTGAATTCATCTTTCGCATTCAAAAGTTGTTTATTTTTCTTGTCTTTTTTATCTTCTACTTTGTCTCTTTATTTCACTTACAATTTCTTATCTCTTCTACTCTATCTATTACTTAAAAAGTGGGTTTACACCAATCTAAGTACAAATAAAGTCTCTATGGACTTGAGACTCGGACTTCTGTTTTCACTTTACTATTTGCGACAATTTGGTGCACTTGCCAATGAGTTAACACAATCATTAAATTTTCCAAGGATAATTCCACTAAAATTGACTAAAGAACCAGTTGTCTTTAAAAATAAGTGCTAATAATTCTAATTTACAGTAACATTGGAGGTTGAAGCAGCATTTCCAATAAAAAATTTAAGAAATTATCTCAGATACCAATAATTAATTGTGCAAGATTCACCAATCATCACATCTGTGCACCACAACCTCAAAGCAATGTTAATGTTTTATTTTGTCAGTCAAGATATAGTTGGTGTAAGATTAATGCAAAAAATGAAGCTTTTTAATCATGAATAACAAAGGAATAAACACAATGAGACATTAGACACATTGAGACAGAGTGTAATAGCTTGTAAAATAAATTAAAAAAAAGAAAAATATGACATTATCTTACCGAGTCTGAAGTTGATTCCTGCTTTGGGATTATAAGTGTTGTGATATGGAATACCCTTTTTTTCTAGAGCACCCAAATTGCAAGCACAAATAACTGTTAAAATCACCATCCAAGAGATTTTCTAGAATTTGTAAGCACACAAAACTACAACATCTCTTACCAGGGATCCTGCAAGAACACCACATGTCTCTAAGTTCTTCCGTGTGTTTTCCGAAGCTAATCTCAAAAAATCTTCCATCATTTTGACAGGCTGCAACATAAAGTGAAATTAGAATAACTTTTACCTAGTATAAGAAGTTCAGAACTAAAAGAACCAACACAAATAAGAACAAGTCACAATAAATGACCAAGAAAATCCAAGATATATGTCACACTTCAATTAGAAAACTAAAAAAGGGCTTACAATATGTAGGTGTTGATATGTAGTTGAACCAAGTCCAGAATCATGAGATGATTTAGCTGGTCCTGGCCTTGGATCTGCAACTTTTGAAGGAGGAATAGGGGCATGTTCTGGGTACACCTGAGCAAGAACAGGAGGCGGCAAAGGTTGCTTGATGTTGAGCAATTGTAAGGGGTCCTCCCTTGATTCAGTTACAACAGGAGAACAGGACTCAACAGCAGGACGCAACCAACTTCCATCATCCAAGGAGAGAACTGAGTCCATTGTGGATGTAACAGGTCCTTGATCGCCATCTTTAATTGCCCCAAGATCATATAGCCCAGCCTGATTCAGGCTATCAGCGTGAACAACAAAATAGTAAGTGTATGCTGTTTATATTTCAGAGTAATAAAACTAAACGCAACCCCTTAGAACAATATTTAACATTAAAATTTCAGCATATTTTATAATCAGATTGCATTACAAACTTACAATGAGAAACAACATATTAATAAGAAAAAGGAAATAACAAAAATAGTTTTAAAGTAATAATACAAATTGTAATGGACAGAGATATTGACCACAAAATAAAGAATAATAAAGATTAAGAACATGACAATTATGCAAGTTGTACTGCAAGAAATCATGAATATATGAAACATAAAAAGGATATGGAACCCAATTTCAAATTAGAATAAGCAGGTCAAACCTTGAATCCTTGGCATGTGTGAGATCACTACTGCTTGGATATTGAACCTGCACAAAGTCGAATATCAATATTGTTAGATTATATGAAAAATATCTCACAGTATCTTGACTGTATCTTGGATTATCTCCTAAGATTGATTTCCATATTTGCTTATATTTCATTATTTATTTCCTCATTTAACTATGATTGTGTGTCTTGTATTAGTATAAATAAGGGTAAGTGTTATAACTTAAATGTTTTGTAATACACCATATCAAGTCCATCAACTTTAGAGTATTCAATATCGATTCTCTCATTTTCCCCCCTCTATACCTAAAACCCTATAATTTCAATTTTCAACAAATTTCAGAAATATAGATAATCCATGCTTACACAGCACAAGAAAGCCACACTTCAATTTTACCTTTATTTCAGCACTAGGTCCAAGCCATTGGCCCCGAAGGCCATTTGGTCCTAAAAATGAGTGTCTGGACAAAGTCTCCTTATTTGGAGGGGGTAGACTAAGAGATCTGCACAGTCCAAAGAATAATTATCATATTTCTTCCTTCAATATAGCAGTATGTTTTTTTTCTTTTGAAGTATATCTTGAATGTTCAAGAACCTCCTCAAATCACAAGGATAATAACAACGTATATGCTACTGAAAAACAAAGGTGTGCTGAATGAAAATGGCATTAGTAATTGAAATAGTATTTAACCAACCCAACATAAATCATTAGAATTTGATCCAGTGAATAATGGAAGCAGTTAATATAATGAGTTTTGCCTGCCTATAACAAGAAAAAATTGTTAAAACAAAAACACTATTATTTGCTGTTTTATATGTTTATTCTTTACTTTGTTCTTTTGGGGGGGGAATGGGGGAGACAGGAAAGAATGCCAGCTATTAAGCCTGCAAGATAAAATCCACTTAGACATAAATGCACAAAAAAATAAAACACAATTGCAGACAAAAAGGGAAGCAAAAAGAAAATGCAAGCGCAATCTCGATTCGCAATTTTTATGGTCATGTACTTATCTCCCAAAATGGCCAAAACCCAAAAGTAGCCACTCAACAAAGATTTGCTCTTACTAGTAGGCCTTGTGTAAATTTTATAAAGTCTCCAAAAGAATAGAATATGAATAGGAAGAAAAACTTACAGTTTCTGAAACTGCTTGTCAATAGGCCTGGAATCTAAAGATAACATATTATCATAATTCCATGAAGAGTGTGAACTGAATCCAGCAGTAGGCTGCAGATATTTCAGGGGACAAAAAGAGTTGACACCAGTAAACAGTCAGAACCAGAATTCAAGCACATTAGAGCAGAAAAATTGGAAGTTTTGTGCAATTTACACAATTTCTTCACAAAGACATTTTGACGAACAAAAAACAATAAGCAAACAAATGAAAATTTCCAAGCAATTCATGTTGCACCTAGTTGAGATACCAAGGCACAGATGCAAATAGGTTGAGAATTTTCAGTATCCATAAATTTATACTAAAACATTATCTTCAAGTCCTCACCTGTTTACTAACAGCCGGCCATTCCAAAGATGAATTCACTGAACTCTGCAAAGCCTTATTGAAGCCATTTTCTTCAGGGAATGGAGCTTTTACATGTGAGTCATTCATTTTTTCCACCCGGCGTTTAAATTCAGGCTTCAAAGATTCAAGCTCATCCAACACAGCTCGCGATCTCTGTAACGGACAAATGATAGAAAAGGAGAACAGGACCAAATATCAAATATAAAAACATCAAATAAGAGAATAAAACAAACACACACACACACATCTATCATAAAAAGTGGCATGGCAGTTTCTCACCTTCTTATATGCTGCTCTTTCGTTGGGCAATGAAGCTTGATAATCTCGATGATATGGTATAGTTTCAGAAACCAAACTTAAAAAAAAAAAAATACCAATAATTGGCACAGTGAGGATAAAATGAAAACTTTATACTCAGTTTAACAGCAAACTGACGAGTCCACCATAAAGAAAATCCATGGAATTTTCATATTTTACCTTAAAAATCTAAGGAGAATGATGTACAAGTCAACTACATTATTCTCCTCCCGGTAGATAGTTGCCTGTAGACAAGAATGAAATTCATCACTCACGTGAGCTCACCTAGAAGGAACACAGTAAACATCCAAAAGCAACAACCACATATGTACTGAATCACATTTCAAGTTGTTCTACTCTACACAAAAATTATGACTAGCACTAGTGCAGAGTAGCATAATAATGAAGTTAGCATAGATATTCCAGAGAGAGGTTCCATGTTGTGTACTATGGCACCAAACAAACCACAAACACTCACGCAACATTCTCAGTTCCGTCTCTGCGACTAACACAAATCTTATATTGATTTTTTTATGGTGTGATATACGAACAAGTTGTGGTGACATAAAACTCATCTTAATTAAGTTGTGTCCTGCATCGCATCGTTGATAGATTATAACTAAGGCCAAAAACGATCCTGTCAAACTGATCCTAAGTAGCATGAATTTGGCACACGGTCATAAGCAAAAGGTGCAGCAAGGATTGAAGTTTCTCCTTCGCATGCGAATTCGTTAATAGTATATACAGAAAAACTTGTAGAGAGTTTATACAAATTAATAAGAGGAAAGGATCCTATATTGGTCTTCGAGAAGGTTCCTTTTTCCAGAAAATCTGGCCAAGCCCTAGTTCAATTTTGGGATGAATGAATAAGCATTTAGAATGGAAATAGAAGGAGTGAAATACCTGCTTGAGGAGGTTATCGGCAATCCGATAGTAATAGCGGATTGGAATGCGATTATCAACCTCGACTCTGCGAGCGATCGAATCCAAGTCGATGGTCATCTTCTCCGCTCCAGGAAGGAATGCCAGCGCCACACGCTTCCAATCGATGAATCAAAATCTCAATCTCTCTCGTACGGTTCCGAGTTGAAGGTATCAACTAGCTAGCAAGGAAGGAAGAAGGATCAAAGCGCCGTGTCGTGCGTGAGTCAAGTCGTTAAATTAAACTTGTCGTTTCGAACGACATAGTGAGGTAACAAACACAAATCCTCCTCTTATTAATTATCGTAAAATAATTACTTTTTTCCTTTTATTATAATTGTTGTATAAAAAAAATAGTTATTTTTGTTCAATTATAGGACACTAACAAACTTATTCCTAAAAAATAAAAATACATAAATTAGTTTTTAGAAGTATAAAAAGTGAGATAAATTGTCCTATCGTTAACTTCTAATTTTTATATGTTAATATTATAAAATTTACCTATGTGATAAGTAAAGACGAAAATGTTACGAAATAATTGATCATATGAATATAGGACTAATTTGTCAATAAAAATTTTTTTATCCCTTCTTTTGACAGTTAGACTTACTTCCTCCATCTTATAAGTTATTTTCTATGAATGAAGGAGTGAGTTTCTTATTCTTTCCTCCTTTAATGTTTCTTTTTTTTTATTTCACCTTTATTCATTTAAGGTACTAACAAATGTCATTGAATTAAACAATTTATTGATATTTTCATCCTTCAAAAACATAACTTAGTGACAATTATATCCACACTTATAACTATTATGATTAATTAAACTCTCAATTGCATTGTAGAAATTAACTTTAAATTTGACTATAACATTGAAAGACAAGAGTCATGACTAAGAAAGTATAATAAGTATAATAATTGCTATAAAGTTCTAAAATTTATACAACATTAGGGGGTGATAATATGGTTGTCATTTGGTGTTCAAGTTATTTTTGAAAGGGTTTATAGTATTGTCACAATATAAAACAAAAAAACAAAAAACACCCAAGGAGAAAGAACAAGAAACTTCCTCTTTTATTCACGGAGAACAATATATAAAATGGAGAAAGAACTAGTTGTTGCAAGTCTAATAATCAAGAGGAGAACCGATAAAAAAAAATTACTAACAAATTAGTTACTATGTCTACGAGCAACTATTTTGTAATATTTCATCTCACTTTTTATATTTTTAGGAACTAGTTTTTGTATTTATATTTTTCAATGATGAATTTGTCAGTTTCACACATTTTCAGAGACAAAAACAATTATTTATTCAAAAAAATTTGTCTCAAAATAATTTTATTTTAACTTTTTAATGTAACATTAATTTTTTTTTCCATTTACATCTTTTATAATATTAATAGGGGAATAACAAAATCTAAAAATAAATTAATGATGATATAAGATTAGTTATATAAATTAATACTTTTTTCTCTATTTTTTTCTCAATCAATGTAAAATAACTTAAAATGAGAATTATAATAAAATTGAAAGGGAGCAGCTTATTGTATGAACAAAATTCTATAATGGGTTTATGAATTCGTTTGCTTCCGATAGAAAGATAAATCACTCTACCCGTATTTTGTGCTGTCTAGAAAAAAAACTTAAAAAATAGTTTAACTTTTTTAATATATAAATATATATATATATATATATATATATGCTTCTACGTTATAAATTGAAATTTATATACACAATTTGTGTATGTTTGTTTGTGTATTTAAGTAGTATTTTATATTGTATAACGTACAAAATATTGTTTATTTTATATAAATAAATAATTTTAAATGCATAAATCATGTTATAATTAGAATAAGTTATTCAATCTTAGTCATATAAAAGCATAAAATGCAATAAAAAGATGGTTTAGGATATTAAAAAATAAATTGAATATTAAGTATTTTTCATTTTTCTATATCATTATGTTCGTTGTTACATTATTTTTTTATATTTTTTCCATCCAAGAAGAATTGAATTCACCACATGAACCAATAACTTATTAATATATTACATAATTTTACGAAAGATAAAAGAAAACTAATCAAATATTAGAGGTTCAACACTTTGAGATTTAATTGTCAATGATGTTGAGTTAACCAATTAAAAAAAAAGTTTTTAATGACATTTAGGAGATCACAACTATTCGAAAAATCATTAAAAATTAGATAAGACTTCTAGATATATTAACAACATTTATGTTTATTGCTAATTATATAGTTAGAAGAAATTTTACTTCAGGAGAGACTTTATTCTTAATTTGTTATTAAGAACTTTTATTTTTATATACTTTGATTTCGATACATATTGTAATATAAAAATATTATAAATTACTCAATTGGTAATACAATTATTACGGATTGAGTAATCTAATTACTCAATGTCATACTATATGTGATGGTGTAGTATGGAGTTGGCATTGGGTGATTGTGGTGTCGTGTTTGGGTGTGGCGATGGTGTTGGGTGGAGGTGGGATGTTGTCATAGAGGTTTGTGAGAGAAACAACTAAATTTAAGTGATTACCTAATTATAATGGAGCCCCAAGTTTTCATGGCGCCCATCTTCGGCCTCACCGACTCACCGGGTGACTGGGCTGAGCCTAGCCCAGGTTACGTAGTCCAATTGTGTTGGAGGCTCATGGAAAGTTTACAAACATTAGATAGAATCATTTTAGAAAAATTGATTAAAAATATTAATTTAAATTTAGGAGTGATATTTTAATAGAAAAAACTATAATTATCCTTCTGCATTTTCTTTCATAGATTTGGCTTCTCTAAATTGAGAGAAGTGCGGTGCAATAATTAATGTTAATTCAAAAATCAATAATTGATATTAGATTTTGTTACCTTTACATTTTATTTTATCACAAAACTAATCATTAACTTTTGAATTAAAATTTCTTATAGCACCTTATCCTTTAAAAATCTACTCTTAATCACTCTAAAAAGTCAAATCCTTCTTTCATTTATTTTTATCCCATTTTTTTTCCTCACATCTCTCTCATCTTATCATACGACTTATAACATTTATCATTCTTTATACTTATTTGTTCTCTCTCCCTTATTTTTTTTTCTTTCTATCTCTCTCATCTATCCACCTTAGTACATTCTCCGTATAATTTTGGGATGGAATTTAATCACTACTCGTGTTGTCTATAAGCTGTTCGATGTGAAATTTGTGGCGTTTGATGAGAGGGAAGAGTTTGATTTGAGAGGGAAGCGTTTGGAAGTAGATTGTGAAGAAAAACTGGCTTTACAACACCAAATTGGAGGAAATTGTGAGCTATGAACTCGTCAAAACCGTGCTTCATTTTGAGTTTCAACTTGTGTCTAGTATGAACAAGAGTAGGGAATATGGGTTTATGGGGCAGATGAAGAATCATACCATCATATGAACACTGAACTTCGAGTTTTCTGGGTTGCGGTTGGTTCCTCTCTGAGCTTTTAATCGCTTTAATTATATGGTTGCTTTTTATTTGTGCATGGCCATGTTTCAAGGTATTTATAATTTGTAACGAGTTACTATCTTTTCCCATCACATCCGCATACTTTGTTTGAAAGAGTTTAAATTTAAAGGAAAAAAAAAGAAGTAAAAGACTGTTTCATCTTTTCTTATTATGTTTTATAACAATATATGGAAATCTTACTCAAAATATCAAACAAAATCAACGTTGGAAATTATAGCAAGAAAAGAGGGACACGTAGCTCAACTTCTGTGATTGCAGAAAGAGAACAAATTTGTGCGTGAGTTATCACAAAAACTTTTGATGACAGACGTGGGTGATAAAAACTGGGAATAAAATGCCAAAATTTTATCAAATAGTAACAACATATATCGAACTTTATCGCAAATCGTTATTCCCGCACGCAGCAAACTACTATAATTAGTTCACGTAATTAATTAAATAGCCTTCAACTTCAACATAGTTAAACAGGGTCAGACACAAAGGCACCAACACCATGAATCAATTTTGTGTGCGCGTAATACGTACGTGTAGCTCAGGAAACCCCAACTAAAGCCACACTAGAGACTGCCACATGTGATCGAGGAACTGATCCACTTGTGCTTATTGTTTTGTTGACATTAGCAAAATCGGTCAACAGAAACATCTAAGCAGATAGTGAAAAGCACTAGAGTAAGAAATGGGCTTGAATTGCCCTGGACAATGCACTTTAATGTGTGGACAAACGCTGACACTTCATCAAATGCACCGGACAATGATTTCTTCCCAAACCTTTCACAATTTAATTCTAGACAATTAATTTCTACCGTGACTTGTTAACAAATTGTACGTGAAAACCACCTAATTAAAAATGATTTGTACATCTTCGGTGTTTCAATTAACCACACTTTCCATTACACTAATTTATAATTAATAAATATATTATCCCATTATCACTCGATCTGCTTCAAAAAAACTATACCACCCATCAATCCTTTTTTAGTACAAGACACTAATTAAAGAACCATGATTCCCAGTGTGGCCCCTGGTTTGGATCAATGTCATTTCACTTATATGTAAAGACAAAATCAGATTAGTTGGGGACAAGTGTAAAATTTTTTGGTGGAATACAAAGTTCATGGAGTTAGTGGGGGACAAGTGTACAATTTTTTCAAACTGTATATATATCATCCACACATGTGAGCTCTTGGTGTAGAATTTGAACTATCATGGAGGCCCAAGCTTCCGTAGCACTAATAGTCGGTGTGACTGGGTTGACTGGGCTGAGCCTAGCCGAAACATTGAAGAAACCCAATTGTCTCGGAGGCCCATGGAAAGTTTACGGCGCAGCCCGCAGGCCCCCGCCTAGTTGGTTCTCTCCTTCCATGGTCGACCACTTCATCACCTTTGACGCTGAGGACTCTTCCGACACACGCGCCAAGCTTTCCCCCATCGCCCACGAGGTCACGCACCTCTTCTGGGTCACCTTTCAGATTCACGCAGACGAAGAATACAATGCAACTGTCAACAAAACCATGCTACTCAACCTTCTAACTGCCCTGAAATCTTCCACGACATCCCGGTTGGCCCATGTAACGGTCCAAACCGGAACCAAACACTACATGGGCCCAGTTTTCGACCCGGTTCACTCCACGCAACTCATCGGCCACCAGCCACCCTTTGACGAGAACATGCCACGGCTCCCTTATCCAAACTTCTACTACGCGCTCGAGGACCTGGTTGCTTCTTACGCGCCCTCGCTGACGTACTCAGTGCATCGCTCATCCATCATAATAGGCGCGTCGTCCAGGAGTGTATACAACGCGCTGCTGACTCTGGCGACCTACGCCGTAATTTGTCGCCACGTAGGATTGGCGTTTCGGTACCCTGGAACGAGGTACACGTGGGAGCATTTCTGTGACATGACCGACGCGGGAGTGTTGGCGCAGCAGCACGTGTGGGCTGCGGTTACACCCAATGCTAAGAATCAGGCATTCAACTGCACAAACGGCGACGTTTTTGCGTGGAAGACCGTGTGGAAGCTTCTGGCTGAATTGTTCGACGTGGAGTTTGTGGCGTTTGATGAAAGTCACAAGTTTGATTTGGCTGAGCTGATGCATGATAAGGGTAGCGTCTGGGAGGAGATTGTGGAGAAATACGAGCTTCACAACACCAAATTGGAGGAGATAACGTGCTATGAAGCCCTCCAAACAGTGCTACATTTTAAGTTTCAACATGTGTCTGCCATGAACAAGAGTAGGGAGCATGGATTTTTTGGGCATGTTGATACGTTAAAGAGTATCAGATTCTGGGTGAAGAAGCTAAGACAGATGAAAATCATGCCATCATATTAACAATGAACTGAACTTCATTTTTTCTAGGTTGCGCTGGATTAAGTTGATTCCTGTGTGCGCTCTGTTTAAGTAATTTTGCTATAATTTGTAAGAAGAAAAAAACTTTTCTCCAAAAATCCTGTAGTTTTTCTATCCGTAGCGAGTGGCTGAAAATAAACATAAAGTTAAAAATAAAATAAGCATTTTGATCGATTTGTGTAGAAGTTTAAAATATTCTGTTACTTTTTTTATTATACTTAAAAATCTCTAAGCACAATGGTGTTTACTGTTTGGTAAAATTTTCATAATTTTTAAGCCATGTGGCCCGCAAGTCACTGCTTTACCAGCTTTGGGATTTTACCTAGCACTAATTACTGCGCACTAACGGCTTGAGTTCAATTGTTGTTTTCGCATGTATTTTTGTGGTGAAAACTAAAAATGGATGCTAACTTTTTATCTTTTCATACTGCATAAAATGAAAAAGAAATAAGCTTGACGATTTTGCTACGTTTGAAATTTTTTCCCAATAAATGGAACAGCAAATTATTAAAACTTGAAAGGATCCAGCTAATTGTACTATGCATCAGATCACGAACACGAAGAGGTATGTAATAATTGTTCCTGTTCGCCCTTTATTAGATCTACTCTCCCAGCAAGATACGAACATAAAAAAAATTAAAAAAAAAAGTCAAATTAAGTAGTACTTAAAATGATAAAATTCTCTATAAAAAAATGATAAAATGCTACTGTAATTAACTCACAAGATTTTCTTGGCCAGATGTACAAGCAGGTTTTCTAGGGGGAAGCTGCTGGTGCGGTGTTTTCTGTAAAAATAAACAGGAACACTGACGTGTCTATATCTCTTTCAATATGTACATGTATAAAAAAATATTTTCTAACTTACTAAAAAAGCATGGAATTAAACATTCCATGGCAAATTATTAGTGCAATTAAAAAAATTATACCAATTTAAGTTTATAGAGAATTGCACTAATTATTTACTATAGGATTGTTTAATCTTATTTTAAATCCCTGAGATAAGTCAGATAACTCGATGAGTAAAAAAAATAAAAAATACGGTGCACTTCTAAAATTATATATAACATCCATACCTCTAGTTTTGGTCGCAAGGTCTCTACGGCTGCTGTAGATTGTTGATTCACAGCAGCACCTTGCTGTTTAAATTCATATCAACACAATTATCGATATTGGAAAATGATAGAAGGTTACTTGTTTATGGAAGAGTATAGCAGAGATTGTATTTAATATACTTAATTTCTTTAATTTGTGAAATCAGATGGCAGAATTTATGTCCAATAAAAAGTTAAAATACCTTGCACAATGCCCAGTCAGCTGAATCAAAGAATGCTCGTTCATGATCCTTATAAGTTTTAACCCACAGAAACAGAAAAAAGAAAAAATTAAATTCGATTTTCTTATAATTAATAACAAATGTAACTTGTACGTATAGAGTATTGAATTGATAACATTTTAATTAACGGGACCTACTTTGGATATCAAAGGCTTCTTTGGGCCAAGTCCACCGTATTTGTTTCCCGTGACATTTTGCTAGTATTAAATTGATTTCACAAAAAGGAATGCAACGTTAGAATAGGGGAAAATCATATAAGAGCCATATAATCATATTTCACCAACCACCAAGTATATTTTTTCTTTAATTAGACAAGAATTATAAATGTTGCATATCTGTGAGGGCAATAAAAGTTAATCATTTGTAATATGATAAACGATCTTCACCTAATGAAAAGTGATTTCTCCCACGATTACAGCTAGTCATTTCAACTGTTTTCTAGAAGTAATATATCCGAATCTATCACGAAATGCACGAAATAAAAGTCATACAAAATAATTAATTAAGAGTTAATTAAGTTTTTATTCTTTTAAATTTTTTATATTTTATTTTTTTAGTCCCTCAAATTTTTTTATACAATTTCTAGTTCTTTGTTAATTTTCTGTCAGCAATTTTAATTCTATTATAAAAAATTGTCTATTTTTAGTTTCTTATTTATTTTATATTTGAAACTATTTTTTAGTAATAATACATGAGAAACTAAAAATGAGTAAAAAAATTAAATGGATTAAAAATAATGATCAGAAATTAATAAAAGATTAAAATTTGTCAAAAATATTTTGAGGATAAAAAATTATAATATAAAAAGTTTAGAGACTAAAAACTTAATTAACCCATTAATTAATCATGCACTTTAAAATAAATAAAAAAATATTTTCAAACCGAAAATAAAGATGAGATAAGTGTCTTGGAGAATTAACAACGAGTTACTTAAAAATAAGATGTATAAGTAGCATTACTAAACTATTTTTTATCAACAAAAAATATTTTAAAGCAAAAAGAATCAACAGAAAAAAAATTATTGTATTTGTGCAACATAAAAATGCCCTCGTTCCAGTGGTTAAAAAAATGTTAAGAAAATTTAATTTCCTATGAAAAAGTTGAAATCTCTCTATTAACAATTTTGCCTCTTAAATATTTTTTTATATCTTTTTCTTTTCAAATATCATGATTTTTTTATTAAATCCCTTTAATTATCATGAATCCCTTGTCTAAACCCACTAGAATTCACTTAGTTATGGGGAGTTTGAGTAATTTACACAAAGTCTTAATTTCAAACCATGATATAGTCATTATACACGCACAAAAAAAAAATCCCTCATTTAAACATGTAATATTTAGAACTCCGTAAACACAAAAGAAAGAAAAACCTAACAGAAAACATCTAGAAAACTACACGAAAATGAAAACAATTTTTCAAAAACAAAACAATTTCAAAAACTAGGAATAAAAAAGTCGTGGTGTTTCAAAATATTTGAGTTACCACTAGTTTTGGTTGATATGAGAGGGAGAGAAAAAAAAAAAGAGAAGGAAAATGGGATGAGATTGGGTACCTGGACGTGCTGCGCTTCCTTGTTGCACTCTGCCATCTGATCTGGGTTTGCCTGTTCAACCATTAAGTACATTACCAATTGATCAGACCTAATCAGAAAAATTAATAATAACCTTACAACACAGGAATATTAGACACCTTCAATTTCAAATTCAGAAGACGCAGATAGAGTGAGTGAGGGTGATTGAAATAATCATGAAAAGGAATTAATAACAGCCAAACATACAACATGCACGCAAAAAGTAGAAAAGAACACACAATAGTAGAGAGGGTGTTGATGACATTTACCTGTCAATAAGAGGAAGATAGAGATGCAGGGAGGGAAGGGAACAGAACAACGATAGAGAAGGCTTATAGATATATGAAAGAAAGCAACGTTACATTATATAAGCCGCTCCTCGGCCCTCCCTCGCTCAACCTCGTTTTTTTTTCCTTCATTTTTTACAATAATTAATTTTAAATTAATAAATATGATTCAACTGTGTTTTAAAATTAATAAATATCAACTCATGTATGTTTTAAAATTAATTTCCACCACAAATTTTACAGTAAAAAAAGTAAGGGGGTTAAATAGTTGAGTGAGAGGGGGTGAATTGTTATAAACTCATAATAAGGATGCATATTCAAAATCTCACTCTCAAACTCTTTATAATTTTCATGGATAAAAAAAAAGTATAATCATTTAATACAAAGTAGTCAAGTTGGTAAGGATCAGACTCATATTTCTTGTAAGGACAAGATTTAAATCTCATTATCAATGTGAGGATCTTATTAATAAATAAACCTTTAATGTGTCATGTGCTTTAGACATGCTTTAAGCCTATGAAATCCAATTCAACTAAACTTTTTAGTTATTCAAAAAAATATATGATAAATTTATTAAATTTTATAATAATTATCTTTAAAATTATATATATTAATTGATCATGTTAAATTTTAATTTATATTAATAATTCATAAAAATTAAACTTGATTTAATATTAGAATAGTAGGAAAAATAGATTGTAACTACTAGCAATGCACATAGAAGAGAGCCTATAAAAAAACAGAATAGAAGGCTAGATAAAAGTGTGAGCATCCAAGAGTTAATAATCCCTTACCTATTTATTATTATTACATTAATTAAAGGGTATTTAATATTTTAGTTTGTTAATGAAATAAATATTAAATAATTTATATTTTTATTAAAACAACTTTTTTAAAAAATTAATAAAAAGCATTGAAAAAGGATTACATTCAAACTTATAGAAAAGTATAATAAAAAACCACAAATTTTTACAGTACTCTTTCTTGAATACATATGGCTCTGCAGATTGAAATAATGAAATTATATATTTTTTTGTCTCACTTATTTTTTTTAATAAAATATAAGGTTTAGTGTGTTTTTAGTTTTTGTACTTTTTGCAAAGCAAACAAAT
Source organism: Glycine max (assembly GCF_000004515.6). Taxonomy (NCBI): domain Eukaryota; kingdom Viridiplantae; phylum Streptophyta; class Magnoliopsida; order Fabales; family Fabaceae; genus Glycine; species Glycine max. The sequence continues at coordinate 42,535,118 of NC_038243.2, read as the reverse complement.
TTTTTAATGTTTTTAGTCCCTATAAATATACATTGCATATCAAAGACTTAAATTTGAGACCTCTAATTAAGTCTTATACTAATTGATTTACGTTTTTGATGATTTCATTAAGGAGTTGAATAGAAAAGTCATATGATTATTTTTCATTATTCGTACTAGTTAGTGGATCACATTAGACTAATTGATAAATAAACACTCCTACAAATGTTATATACTAAACCCAATAAATTATATAAAATCAAGCTATTCTTAATTAGATTAATCTGATTTTAATTTTACATCTACACGCACACAACCAAACAAAGCGTACATGACTGATATTATTTGAATATCAAACAATTGATACTGCGTATACTTATTATTTATTTGTTTATTTAATATATACGTATTTTTATGGTGTACTATTATAAAAAAAAATCAAATTGGTTGTGTTATTTTAATTGTTCAGAACATTTTTTTCTAATACCTGAATTCTAATTTTTGGAAATGGTTACACTTAAGTTTTGCCAAGAGAATTTCTCCTTAAATAAACTTCCCCCCTATTTAAATTGTGTTTTTCATGTATATTAGAAATGAATTAAACCTAACTCATTTTATAAGACAATTCAAAAGAAGAGGAATATTGCCCAAAGGTATTATATTCATATTTCTAATCAATATAAAGCATCTCAATTCTTAATACACTTGTCTCATGTCCCGCAGGACCAGCACTGAATATCTTGCCCAACATTATATCTCTCTAATTTGAGCAAGGTTTAGATTTCTCTATATTTCTACACTGATTGTAATTATCATGATTTACATCATTTAGTGAATCTCAATCCAAAACTAGCCTTTGCATAGAGATTGAATAAAATATGTACGTATCACATTGATGGTAATTAGAACCCAAATCTAAGAATATCGCAAATGCTAGAGTTCCTTGATGGTAATTAGAACCCAAATCTAACAATATCGCACGTAACATATCAGAGACTCGATCAAATAAAAATATTGAAATGCCGGTCTGTTGCGATGCGAGGGTACCCGTATGCATTGGCCACGTTGCTTGCAGACTTTCTGTTAGGACTAAGGTCATTATCATTTCTTTCTTCTTTTTTTTCCAATTAATTTGAGCTTCAAGAATTCGCATGTCAATGCTGAAATCGTCGCGAAAAGTTATTGAAACAAAATTTGTTCTGACTCTTTCTTCTAACGAAGTGATAAAGATTGTATGTATGTATTAGGAGACACGTAGGCACGTAGCCTCAAATAATTAAAATCCTGAAGTTGTCGAAGTTGACCAATATTATTAACATATTTATATTAGGTATTGTCTTAACTTGATATAGCGTTAAACAATTTATTTGGACATATTTTAAACTAGCTAGTACGCTGTGTTTGGACAGAACCACTAAACATAGGAAGAAAGTCTCCGCCTCTCAGGCGAGAAACCTCGAATTTTCATGAGTTTGGCATTTGGCATCGTGTGGTTTGGACTGAAAAAGGGAGGAGGAAAAGAAAATAAAGATTTATTAAGGATATGCTAGATATTTTTTACATTTAGATTTTGTTTCTTTTCTATTCTTTTCTCCCTTTATTTTCTTGCTACCTATTTTCTTTTTACAACCAAATGAAGGCATAGAATAAAATGAATTCCTTCCTTCGCTCTGAGTTTTGGGAAAATGTACTGAAACAAACATATACCACATATCTATCAGTTGTGTGATTAGCAACCTTAATTTATTCACCTGTGTAACTTGTTTTGTCAAGGAATAACTGTCTATTCATAGCATCAATGAACCTCTGACAATAAAACATCATAAACTCATATCAACTAGCTTGAAGCTCAATTGGCTTAATAATGATATCGAAAGGTAGTCTTCATAATTCGTTACAACCAAGCAACATATTTTAGAGCCAGACATATCTGCACGTAGTATAAATAAACAGCTCAGCTGCTTATGTATTTAGTTTGATGATGCTCAATATGACATAACCGAGCCCAATTAATAATTATGAATCATCGCAGGCATATACTGGACTAGTGACTACATGTCAGCCAATTTTCAGGTATGTGAATCTTGTAGTTTATGGTAGACTTATCTGAACATTATCCCTGGTCTCAAATTGCGTCACATAATGGAGGGAAAATACAATATGTTAAAATTAATGGAAGCCAGAATAGATTTAAGTTGACTTCAAAATAGATGAGTGACACGTTTTCTTATCCAACTATATATTTTTGAAGCACAGATAAAAGCTTCTGCTATATTATATTATTACAGATAACAACTTTGACTATTAGTAATAACTAATAAGCATGCAGACTCCTAATCACAAATAGCAACAACTAGCAAGTTTTTTCGTCATGATCATTTAAACACGTTTATAACTTGCTAATCTTTACAGGTCCCATCTCTTTTGCCTTAGCCCTCAGTAAATGCTTCTGTATCTTCCCAGTAGCTGTCTTAGGTAAGGCTCCAAACACAACTGATTTTGGAACCCAATAAGCAGGCATCTTGGCCCTGCTGAACTTTAGGACATCCTCAATCATACGCTGTTCATTGCTTTTATCCACTCCTGGCTTTAGTGTCACAAAAGCACATGGAGACTCACCCCATTTTTTATCTGCCCTTGAGTATTGCAGGATGCGAGTAAAGAGTATTCTCTATCTCTACACTGCTGATATTTTCAGCACCAGAGATTATTATATCCTTTGACCTGGCTTTAATTTCTATATATCCATCTTGGTGCTTCACAGCAAGATCCCCAGAATGAAACCATCCATTTGCAAAGGCCTCCTCATTAGCCTTAGGGTTCTTTAAATATCCTTTCATCACAGCATTGCCCCGCATCACAACCTCACCAACAGTTTTACCATCAGCAGGAACAGGTTGCATGGTTTTTGCGTTCACAACATCAAGGTATTCCAAGCCAATGTACCGAACGCCTTGTCTTGCGTGGAGCCGGGCTTGTGTTTCAGGGGGAAGTGATTCCCATTCTGGTTTCCAGGAACAATAGACGGCGGGGCCATAGACTTCTGAGAGGCCATAAACGTGTGTGACACCAAATCCTCTTTCGGACATGCCAGAAAGAACAGAAGGAGGAGGAGGAGCCCCACCTGTACTGACACGTACAACATGAGGTAGAGGAAGTATGGTGTCCTCAGGTGGGGCATTTAGTATTGTGTTAAGAACCACTGGTGCTGCACAAAAATGAGTCACTTTATATTTGGCAATGGCTTCATATACCGCCTTTGCTGTTACCTGAGTAATAGTAACTAATGCCATAACCAAACATAGTAAGGAAAACTAAGTTCATTTCAATTTGTATTGGTTATTTTAAAACAAATTTGCTTGAAGCAAGAAACAGTGAGTATATCATTCCATTCCAAACATAGCATATGATTGCATCATGTTTAGACATCAAATTAGCATGCTATATATCACTAGTTACCACAACCAAGAAACTGTCAAAAGACTCCATATAGAAGGACAAATTTGAAATCTTAGTGGAAGTATATCAACCTTATATGTGAAATGTGAGCCATGCCACTATTATTTAAAACTATCATCAATTATGTGCTTAATGAGGGATTCATCTACTTGAATTGCATTTGCATCAAATAAATGCACAGCAAAATCCATGAGGCAATAATTTACCTTTCGAAGGCATATGTTAGTACCACACCGAGCTGCAAGCGCCCAAGTGTAACACCAACCATTGCAATGAAACATTGGCACTGTCCAAAGATACACAGCACCATCAGTCATTCCCCAAATAAGAGCTCCACTCAGAGACATGAGATAGGCTCCACGGTGATGTAACACCACACCCTTTGGACTAGCAGTTGTACCAGATGTGTAACCCAAAGCAATGCTCTGTCACTCATCCTCTGGGGGTTTCCATGCATATTCAGGATCACCACTTTGAAGAAAATCCTCATATTCAATGGCTCCTTTGCTCACAGCATAGATAAGTGCCTTAGGGTCACAATTTTCATCACCAATGACGATTAAAAGTGGAGGGCTGAAGGTTTTGGCTTTCTCAGACCATATTTTCAAAGCTTCTTCTGCCAAATAAAAGAACTCTTGATCGACCATTACAGCTGCAGCTGAGCAATGACCAAGCATGAAAGCTATTGTGGATGCATTGAGCCTAATATTAACAGCGTTCAACACAGCTCCTGCCATTGGAATCCCAAAGTGAGCTTCATAAAGAGCTGGAACATTGGGTGCTATAACAGCTACCTGTTGGAAGTAGTGTGAGAAAATTACATGACACATTAGAATTACGATTGGGTCAAACAAAACAAAATTGGAGTGAAGTGAAGCCTGAACAAACTATACAACAAAAAACACTATTGATATCATTATGTTTGAGTTTCTCGAGCTTTATATTTTCCAATAGTATATTCTATGCATAATTGAATTTAGGTGGTAGTGCAAAAGGGAGGGAGGGGTGATAGATATAAGATTAAAGTTAGCATATCCGGAAAATTTAATGCCCTTTTAGTATCTGAATCAGTCGTCAAATTAGTCGTACATTTTCTTTGAAAGTAAAGTGTTATACGAAAAAAAGTTAATGTAAAAATATATTATGAGATAATAATATGAAAATAATTTTGTTGAAATAAAGTGTAACAGGCATAATTTCAATGTTAAAAGATAGATTTTTTTTTATGAATTTATGATATGCATTGCCCCAAGAGTTAAGAATTAATTTTGTTAAATTGTGAGATTTATTCAAGGGACTACATCTCTCAAAAGATTTTTTTTTATTCAAATGAATAAAAGATGATTTTAATTTATTAAACTCATACAAAACCAAAGACACCAAAAACATAGGAATGGATTTTAAAAATAAAAGGAGATAGAATTTACAAGAGAAAGAAAAAGAGAGATGGAGTAAAGCATAGTAGAGAGAAGTACAGTGTTTCCGGCAAGAGTTGATAAGTTTGATGCCAAGTGTAGTGACGAGATCCGTGGAGAAGGGAGTCTCTGGTAGGGTGCACTTGTGCTGCTCTTTCTAGAAACCACAACGGTGTCAATGCTGTGTAGTTCTTTGACCATTGATCAATGTCCTCTGCTACTCTCACCATCTCCACTCTCTGCCTAGCTTTTGCGCTTTCTCTTCACCAAAACGAATATTCAATATGCTAATACCTGCTTAATTATATTGGCGAGCCATTTACTTATATACAAATGAATGGCCAATGCTAGCTTGAAAATAGATACTCAATTATATATGACCTTGATCAGTACATGACGGCTAATGAAGTAGAAAGATTAACTATTTATTTATCCTTAATCTTAGTGTTTCATTTGCAAAGTATTTTGACCTTTTTATGTTATTATTATTTAGTCATTTAAATCTTTCATGTACATACATGGTGTAGCGGGAAACATTTTTGCTTTGTAGAGAGCAGCCAGGCATAGGGTAACATCCTTTAATTAAGTATAGTGATGCAACAAAAAATTATCAGTGATGGGGTTTGGTGATCTCTATCACTGAACAACACAGTACATTAATTGCTGCTTAATTTTAAGTTTTATTTAGCCATCAAATCAAGGTATATTTTTCAAATAAACCGAGTCTAGTCTTTTCCCAATCGACACGTGAATTTAATTTCAGCCCCAGGGTCCTCTGTACCTTCTCTCATTTGCATTTGCATCTTTTCAAACAAATAGTTGATGTTGGCTGTCCCCCTTTAAAATAGCATTTGACAAAATGCTAATTAATTAAAGAGAGGATAAGAACATAATCTATCTTATATCATGATCTCATCATTTTATTTGATTTGTATTTCTAGTCAATCACGTGTCGGTCTTCATTTGGCTTAGATATTATCGGTTTGTTTGGGATCCGGTCTAGGAATGAGTTAAGATGTAAAATATTAACTCAGTTAAAGTTTAGGATTAGGTTAAGAATGATGGTATAACTCGCTCAGCCTCACTCTCTCTCGTGCTCACTCCTACTCTCCACGTAGCCTTCTTGACAACACCAGCACTTATCAAACATGCATACATGTATGTATAGAATAAAAGAGTAAAAGCAGGAAACAAAATGAAAGAGAAATTTGGATGATCCCTAAGATGCTAAGATGGTAAATAAATATAAATAAGCATGCATAGCAGTGCTATTTTACGTCCTTTCTCTTTTCATTTTCCTTTCTTTTTTTCATCAGTGCCCTTTGTCAGATTTTTTTTTTCTTTTTTATTGTTATCTTAACCTTTTTTGTTTATTTTTTTAATTACAATTTTAACTATTATTTTTTTCAACTAAGAAGAGAATAAATAAAACAAAGATTTTTAAAGTAGTTATTTTTAATTGTTTTAAGTTAACACAAATTAAAAGTAAGTGGAAAGAAAGAGAAGAAATGCAAAATGAAAAGTAAATGACTAGCGTTAAAATGAAACCCAAATTTAAAGAAGAATGGGGTACAAGAGATAGGGAATTTGAGAATAAAGATATGGAAATGTAAAATGCTGAAATGTCAATAAAAAATAAAGCAAATTGTAGAACTGTGAAGGCTTTATTGAAAATAATGATTGAAACTGAAAGCATGTGCTTAACTTGTTGAACTAATAGTTATTTATGTGTGATATATATTAGGTATTGTAGAGTATTTTGTATAAGTGTGTTAGCAACGAAAATAAGAACACGTACATAGTCTTATATATAGACTTATTCTCTTAATGATGAAAAAATCTGATATATAAACATCAACATAATTAACTAAATATGACAAACTAATTTAATTTCTCATTCTTGTGATTTATGAACAAGTAGACCAAATTAAAATCGATACACAAATTACTCTTCATTTTATACATCTTACAAATATCTTTCATTTTTCTTTGGGCTGTTGAATAACATATTGGATGTTAACTAAACATTTTTCAATTAAAGTCCAACTTGTCTCTCGCCGGCCGTTTCAAGGTCACCCATCACTCACCACACATTTATCATTATTGGACATCCAAATGTCGTTGCATACACTCTTTTTTTTTTTTTTTGGAGCTAGAAGCATCTATGCTCATTCAATTGTTGGATAAATTCCTTATAAATTCAAACATATTTTCTTTTAATTTTTTTTAATTTATATGTACACATTTTCTTTAAATTATTATGCTTAAATTCTTTTTAATTTAGATTTTCTTGTTACTCTCTTACAATTATGTTTAGATTTTTACTATTTCATATCTGTACTGTGAGTGGCGCTAGGTTGTTTATACCTTGAGTTGAGACTAATCTGTCCCATCATCATCATTATATCATTTATTTATATTTAAATTTGACAGATGAAAACTCAATAAAATATGAAATCATGCTGAGAACTCAATTTATTAATATAATATACAAATAAATTATAGAATTAAATAAATATAAATTTAAATTAAGATATAAATGTTATTCATTAAGTTAATAAAGTTTAAATTTAATACAAATTTTAAGAAAATATACTTTTAAAAATAATCTAAAATATTGAATCAGAATGAAACTATTTAAACATAATTCGAATTTATCCTCAAAACCCAATTGATTCTAAAGGTTGAATTCATCAAATTAAGTTCAAGTATTGGATCTCAGTGTTTTAAAAGATTAATTCTTAACTTTCAATCGAAATATGCTTAGTTCACACAAGTAAAACTAAGTTAGAGACAATTATTTCCTGTGCTATACAAATCAATCGACCCGGCTGAGATTGTGAATGAGAGGAGCAAGCCCATGTCCAAATGGGAATACTTCTAGGCCCTTTCTACATGGCCATGGGCATCCATGAGCCTGGGTTTGTTCGCATGCCTGCTATTTGAGTGCTGCTAGGTGCACCAGAATTATTGTTGGTGCACCCAACACTAATCACGAAAAGACAAAAATACCCCTTACGAATCAAGTTGATCCATAAGTCTTAAAAATCAACTTACGGATCAACTTGATCCGTAAGGGAAGAAATTAGCAGAGACAGTTTTGCCATTTTTAAAGAATGCTGGGTGCACCAGCAATAATGCTGGATGCACCTAACAACACTCCTGCTATTTTAACAAATTAAAAATATATTTAACATAAATTATTTTATCCATATTCCTAGTTAAACATATTTAACACCACTGTTGTAAAAATGATATAATGGGAGAGTCTCTCTAATGTACCTGCCAAAGCAATCGCAAGTTAAGAGTTTTTCTTTATTAATCAACACTAATTGTAATTTGTATGACTTAATAAGTATCACACGGGATTTGCTTATTTAGAAATTAGAAGAACATAACAATATCTTGAATTTCCAAAAAAAGAATATATATAGTAGAGGTCATTGATGAGAAATTGGAACCCAAGTCTAGCACGTAACATGCTGCCATTAGAGAGATCGAATCGAATAATATTATTGAAAAATTGAAATGGTGATATGCTGGGTACTTCGGATAAACATAAACTACGCGACTTTGACTTTCTCTTACGGCTCTGTCATTTTTATTTTTATTCTTTTTAATAAACTTGACCTTCAAGATGTTGCATGTCAATGCTAAAATCGCCGCCAAAAGTTATTGAAAGAAATCTTGAAGTTGTTGCGTTACTTGAATTATAGATGGTTCAGATTTTTAGGACACATTCTAAACCTAAATATACAAAGAAGGAAAGCAAACTCAAAATTTCAACTTTCAAGAGTTTTGCTTCGTTTGGATTTGACTGAAAACCCGAGATGGAAAAATAAATGATAAAACTCAGTAATTTTTTTCTCCTCTAGTTCCGGGAAATGTGAAGCAAACATACCATGTATCTGTTCACTTATCAGAGTGTGATTGGCCATTGCCAACCTTAATATATGCACTTATGAAACTTGTTTTGTCAAGGAAATATGTATGCTAACTGCTGCTAAGCATCAATCAATATCTGTCTGTAAAACGTCAAAAACTTATATGAACTAGCTTGAAGCTTCATTGGCTTAATAATGATATCGAAAGGTAAGCTTGAATCTTGATGATGATTCTGTTTAAACCAAGCAATATAGCTTAGAGTCAGACATCTGCACGTTTAAATATGACATATAACCGAACCCAATAATGAATGATCGCCGAGATACTGGACTACATGTCAGCCAATTTTCAGGAACTTAAATCTTGGAGTTTATGGAAGACTTTTATCTGAACATTATCCCTGACCCCAAATTGCGTCACATAATGGAGAAAAATACACGTTAAAAATTATATAATGGAAGCCAGGATGGATTTATTGACTTCAAAATAGATAAGTGACACGTTGGTCTTATCCAACAACTACTTTTGAACCACATATAAAAGGTTCGGCTATATTATTATAGATAAGTATGCAGAATCCCAATCACAAATAGGCTATCTCAATATGTTTATAAAGTACTCAATATGTTTATAACTAGTTCGTTTTTCGTCATGATCATTTCAATATGTTTATAACTTGCTCAACTTTACAGGTCCCATCTCTTTTGCCTTGGCCCTCAGTATATGCTTCTGTATCTTCCCAGTAGCTGTCTTAGGTAAGGCTCCAAACACAACTGATTTTGGAACCCAATAAGCAGGCATCTTGGCCCTGCTGAACTTTAGTATATCCTCAATTATACGCTGCTCATTGCTTTTATCCACTCCTGGCTTTAATGTCACAAAAGCGCAGGGAGACTCGCCCCATTTTTCATCTGCCCTTGCAACCACTGCTGCCTCCAGTATTGAAGGATGTGAGTAAAGAGTATTCTCTATCTCTACACTGCTGATATTTTCAGCACCAGAGATTATGATGTCCTTTGATCTGTCTTTAATTTCTATATATCCATCTGGGTGCTTCACAGCAAGATCCCCAGAATGAAACCATCCATTTGCAAAGGTCTCCTCGTTAGCCTTAGGGTTCTTTAAGTAGCCTTTCATCACAGAATTACCCCGCATCACAATCTCACCAACAGTTTTACCATCAGCAGGAACAGGTTCCATGGTTTTTGTGTTCACAACAGCCAGGCCTTCCAAGCCAATGTACCTAACACCTTGTCTTGCATTGAGCCGGGCTTGGTTTTCAGGGGGAAGTGATTCCCATTCTGGTTTCCAGGCACAGTAGACAGAGGGGCCATAGGTTTCTGAGAGACCATAAGTGTGTGTGACACGAAATCCACGTTCAGACATGCCGGAAAGAACAGAAGGAGGAGGTGCAGCCCCAGCTGTATTCACATGCACAACATGGGGTAGAGGAAGAATGGTGTCCTCAGCTGGGGCATTAATTAGTGTGTTAAGAACCACTGGTGCTGCACAAAAATGAGTCACTTTATACTTGGCAATGGCTCCATACACTGCCTTCGCTGTTACCTGAGTAAACACATGACGGAAAAATGAAATGAGAATGGATAACTGTAAGACTATAACCATCGTTTATCTCGTTGTTAAAGAAAACAACTCTCAACAAAGTATACACTATTTCTTAACAACACAGCAGTGTACTTAAACATATTCTGGTCAAAGAACCTTGTTATCAGAAAGCCACAGTGTATTCAAGTTGAGATGAGTTGATTCACTTAAGTGAGCCAAACTCCCTTACTGCCTTTTCTTTTTTTTTATAAAACTCAAAACCAAAACCTTGCTTTAACCAAGCTCCTTGCTACTTGTGTTGGTTTTGTTTAAACATATTAGCTTCAAGCAGAAAATAGCAAATATATCATTCCATTTCAAACATAACAAAAGATTACATCTAGTATACTTAGACTTAAATTAGCATGTTATCACTAGTTACTAAACCAAAAAACTGTGCAAAGACCACTATTGCAAAAAGAAAGATTTTGAAATCTTAGCCAAAGTATATCAACTTTATAAACCACGCCACTGTTATTTAGAACTATCATCAATCATGTTCTAAATGAGGCATTCATCTACTTGAATTAACATTAATAATTGCATCAAACTTGAAGCCAGAGTTACAAAATATCAACAAGGCATGTACAAAATATCACTCAATTCAATAGAGATAACAATTTAACACCAATTAGTTTCAATCACTCAAACAAATGCAGAGCTTCTGCCAAAACTTTACCTGGCGAAGGCATATGTTAGTACCACACAGAGCTGCAAGTGTCCAAGTGTAGCACCAACCATTGCAATGGAACATGGGAAGTGTCCAAAGATACACAGCACCTTCAGTCATTCCCCAAATAAGAGCTCCACTCAGAGACATGAGATAAGCTCCACGGTGATGTAAAACCACACCCTTCGGACTAGCAGTGGTACCGGATGTGTAACCCAATGCAATGCTCTGCCACTCATCCTCTGGGGGTTTCCATGCATACTCAGGATCACCACTTTGAAGAAAATCCTCATATTCAATGGCTCCTTTGCCCAGAGCATATTTAAGTGCCTTAGGGTCGCAATTTTCATCACTGATGACTATTAAAAGTGGAGGGCTGAAGGTTTTGGCCTTCTCAGACCATATTTTCAAAGCTTCTTCTGCCAAAGAAAAAAACTCTTGATCAACTATTACTGCTGCAGCTGTGCAATGACCAAGAAGAAAAGCTACCGTGGATGCATTTAGCCTAATATTAACAGGGTTCAACACAGCCCCTGACATTGGAATCCCAAAGTGAGCTTCATAAAGAGCTGGAATGTTGGGTGCAATAACAGCTACCTGTTGAAAGTAGTATCAGAAAATTATACAATTCGTTACCATTGCATTACCAGAATTTTGCGTTGGGCCAAAATAACAAAACTATATTAGAGCATGAACACACTATACAACAAAAAACAATATTCATATCATCACGATTGAATTTTTAGAATTTCCAAAACTAAGTTCTACGCATAATAACTTTAGGAGTCAAATCCAAACTATAAATACAAAATGATTTCAAAATTTTAACTCGCTAATTAAAAACATATTTAAAAGTAATTTTTAATACATTTTTTTGTACTTACAGTTTTTTTCATCTCGAGAATAATTTCAACATTTGTTTAGCAGATTAAAAATGTAACTTATTAAAAAAAATATAAATTACTATTGTATCATAAAATATTCATCCATCTACGGATTGACACTCTTCCTCCGTTTTTAGAAAAAATAAAAATAAAAATAAAAATTAATCATCAAAATTTACATGTCCAATTAATCAACTAATGTAATTCATCATATTATAAGAACAACAAATAAAGTTAGTCTCTCACTTCAATAATAATCAATTAATTTAATCATCGATAAATTAGAATTTGATAATTAACGTTAATCTGCTTGTTAAACTTGACAAATATAAGGCCTATCAAAAAGAAAAAAAACTTGACAAATATAAGTGCAAGTTAAAGTGAGAATAATAAAAAAAAAATGATAACTGTCAAGTTACAGGGAGATTTTTTTTTTAATTTAATTTTCGTGTACGTTTAATTAATTTTAAAAATGATCACATATTTAAAATAATTATTATAAAACTCGAAAATCTTATGATACATAATAATGTATGATTATTCTAAATTATTATTCCGAAATTTTAAGAACTAAAACAATGAATTTGAACTAAAACAACTTGTCGCACTTCCAGTTCTTTTCCTGTATCATCAAAATAGATAGAGAGGCTATTGGACACGTGAACACCAATGATTATCATTTACATGTTTGACTACTTGGACAGAACATGTTTCCGAGCAAAGCAATCTAAAACCAAAGTAACCAAAGAGCAGAGAAAAGGTGGAGTATTTTTATTTTTATTGGTGATTCTGAATGAGGCTATATCGAAGGACTGTGCTCTTGAATAACATTAATTTAGGGGAGAAAGAAAGAAAAAAGGGAGTAGAGAAGCAGTACATACAGTGTTTCCAAGACCGATGGAATGATTAGAAAGAGCGGAGGCGAATCGACGGCAACGGTGGTAAGTCTGCTGCCACGTGTAGCGACGAGATCCGTGGATGAGGGAGTTTCTGGTGGGGTGGACCGTAGCAGCTCTCTCTAGAAACCACAACGGCGTAAGCGCTGTGTAGTTGGCGGCGTTCTTGGGCAAGTCATCTATGTCCCGTGGCCGTGCTCCCACCATCTCTTCTCCTCAACCTTACGCTCGCAAAAACAAACATAAAATCAATGAATGGCACATGCTACCGTGCCAATTACCTCCTTATATTCATGTCTAAACTTACGTGTCAATCTTTTTAAAATAAATAATAACATTCATTTATCTGTAAAAAATATATATATGTGTGGGCCAAAAAAAATGTATAAAAAGCATTAGAATACATTACAAAGATAGTCTTAAAGCATCTCCATTGCCGTTAGCCGTAAACAATTCAATTTATTTCAAGTAAATTTTAAATAATTCAATTAATTTTCTCTTTAACGAGTATTTCTATTGATAAATTATTTAACTCACAAATATTTTATTTTATTTCCTATATTTAATACAAATATGACAATTCTCTTTAATTTTAAATAACTCAAAATCACATTATTTTTTTAAGTCATTCTATAACTTACTTTAATGAATGATATTTTTGTAAAAAATAATAAATATATGAAACATTTTAGATTCAACCTTAATTTTGTTTTTTCTCAAAAATAAATAAATTGAACCTTATGACAAAATCAAATTTCACTTTTAATTTAAATTTTATAATAAGTAACAAAAGAAATATGTTTTATGATGTGTTTAGTAAAAAAGAGAGAAGTATTAAAGATAAAATTTATATATTTTTTTGGACTTACATTTTTTACACTTTACATTAATTTTTAAAAAAATATTATATTTTCATCTTCTTTATTTTAATCCTCTAGACCAAATTAAGGTTAAATCAAAATTTTCATTCTTCTAAAATTTAATTGTCATTTTTTACATTTTCATAACCACGAAAAAGTGTTTAATAATGGTGATAAAAGTCAATGATTAGTTACAGGAGTAATTTATTCTAAATCGTTGATAATGCCAACTCATTATGATATTTATCTTCCCAAATAACATTTTTTCCTGTTAGCGCAAGTTTTCTTTAAAATAATATTTGTTAGTCTAAAACATGGAACTAAAGTACCAAACTTAATTTAAACAATATATATATATATATATATATATATATATATATATATATATATATATATATATATGATTGATTTTAAATATACTAAAATAGTACACTTTTATGGAAAACTATTTATCATATTAAAGATATAAAATGTATTAATTTCAGTTAACAATAATTGTTATCATTGATTTTAAATATATTATAATAGTATATTTTGTTGAAAATATTTATTATATTAAAGATGGAAAACTTAATATTTTCTAATCATTTTTTCTTAATATCACCTTTTATGATTGATTTTACGTGTATTAAAATACTAAGCTTTTTTCAAAAAAAATATAATTATTATATTAAATATATAAAATGTAATAAATATTAGTTATATAAAATTTTGGTATTTTTAATGAATTTTGATAATATTACTTTCTATGATTGATTTTGAATATATAAAAATATATAAGATGTAATACATTATGTATTTTATTGGTATTTTTAAAGATATAGAATGTAATGAATATTAGTATTTTTTTAATCAAATTTTTTAATATTGATTTTGTGTTGGATTATATATATTAAAATATTAAATTTCTATTGAAAATAAATTTATGATATTTAATATATAAAATATAATAATTTTTTCTTCCCCAATAATAATTTATAACTATATAAATATGAAGATTGACATGAACACATGACATCGGCATATATTATTTTAACATTATCTGTCGTTATCTTTAATAATATTATGTGCGTATCTAATTATAACTATAAGAAATTTCTTAGAAATTTGTTTGTATATTTTTGTAAGATTTTATTTAATTTCTAGATGTTTTAATTTTTTTCCTCTGTATTTTTATTTAATTATTTTTCTCCAAATATTTGTGAACAATAATTAAGTGAATAGAGAAATTAAAAAAAATAAAATAATAATACAAATAATTTTAATATAATTAATTAAACTAACTATTTTTCTTAAGAACTTTGATTAATTGAAATATTCTTATAAATGAGAATAAAGGAAATACTAAATTGAATGTGAATCTAGTATGATAGTATTTCAACTTAATCATTGATTATTTTATCACTCATAATAATTTTATCAATTAAAACTAAATTGCATTATGTTATACTTGTGGTTTGTAAACAAAATAACACTAAAAAAAATCATTATATGTATCAAAAAATAATTTCTTAAATGAAAATATATTTAGTATTTACATTAATTATACTGACAAATATCTTTAGAAAGTGTTTAAATAATGATGGTGATGAAAGTCAATGAAGAGTCACATAAGTAATTAAGACTGAATGGTTAATAATGCCAAATTGTCAACTCATTATGATGCTTTTGTTCCCAAATACTGTAACAATTTTGCTGCTAGTGCGAGTTTTCTTTTAAAGAATAGTAGCCATTGGAACGAAATATATTTAAATCATTATAATAGTAACCATAATAATTATAAAAAAAACTTTATATGTTAGTAATTAGCAGGTATATCATATATTCATATATTGTATCAGTATTTTTTAATCATATATATCTTCTATAAGAAACAAATTTGCTCAAATCATATAAAATTATTATAGGTGAAAAAGTTATTTTTATGAGTATTTAAGATGATTATATATTTATAACTTGAATTCAAGATTAGATTTTTTTAATTATTTATGTGAAAATTATTTTTTATGATTGATTTTAAATTCAAATAGTATTTTTTATTGAAGTACATTATTATATTAAAAATATAAAATGTCATAAATTCTTTCTTTTACGATAAGAACTTATGAGTATATAAATGCTTTCTTTACTAATAAAAATTCGACATGTAGATGTTTAAAAATATCTTAGCATTGAAGTGATCATTTTCTTTTTTTTTAATTTGGTTAAAAAAATATATTAAAATGTCTGTTATTAATTGTCATCATATTTTATTTTCCATCCAGCTTGTTTGTCAGTCGTCACTCCTTCATCAGTTTTGCTGGGTAGTTCTTTTCTAAAAAAATTAAAATTTTTACCTTGTTATATTATACTTAAGAATGTCTTATTTTTTTAAATAATTTTGGACACACAAAAAATAAAACACGAATTATATCAAATAGTTTGTTTTCCTGTATATGAACCCAGTGTAACCTACTTAAGAATGTGTAATATTTGAATTCCGGGAACTATAATTAGTTACTAGTAATTAATAATTCATATAAAACAACAATACTTATAAAAAAAATTCTTACCGAAATAATATCGAATGACAATTAGAAAGTTTTTGTTTTCATGTTCCTAAGAAAATATTCCTTTCTGGTGGTGGATGGAGTACTTACCCCTACCAAATACTATTAATAATTAATTAATACTTATACTTGTCTTCAACTTTCTTTTATTTGTATCGTCACACGCATCTGTCATTCAATCTTGGCCTTCTTTAATTCATACAAGTAAATTTTAAAATCGTTGAGATTCGATAAGCTTTCCTTCAGTTATCAACTGTGTAACTCCATCGTCCTTTCCTATTTTCAGGTTTGAGATTTGTTATGTAGAAAATTGCAGCAAAACACAATCAATACACACACTCACAATGTTTTAGTATAATTTTAAAATATATTTGAAATTATAATTAAAATATGTGAAATTTCTATTGAGCATGTGAGCACACACACACCACATTTATTCACTGGAGATGAATATAACAATTAACCATCATTTGATGTAACACCTAAGCAAAATGATTTTTCCATTTTGTTTGGTTGCCAATCTCCTGAATTTTTTAATCCTTGTTGTCTAGAGAATATTGACTTCTTAAAAATTTGACTATTGCATATTTGTGCGACGTCATGCCTTACTCAATTTTGAATTATCGTTTGAAATTATATATATATATATATATATATATAAAATTTATATTATAAATTTTTATGCATGGTAACTTTATTAATTTGTATGTTAATTATTTATTGTATGTGGAAAAAATTTAAGTATTTTTTCTCAAATTTTGTTTGTTATAAGTTTATATATGAACTTTCATTTGGATATATTACTATTATAAATCAATTGAAAAATATTTTAAGTTCTTTTTTAAGTGTACGGAGTTTTTAAAGTTCCTTTTATAAAAAAAATTTAAGTAATTCTTTCATTAAGTATTTATTTTATTAACAGTATATATATATATATATATATATATATATATATATATATATATATATATATATATATCTTTATTATTGGCTTTAAAATTTTGTGAAAAATCTTAATTTCAACTTATAAATTTACAAAATTGATAGTTGTTATTCAAAACTGATTACTAATCATGTCGAGAATCAACGTGAAAAAAAAGCTTCTAATGGACTCAGATGTTAATTGTTATGCATATTCATTTTTTTAAGAAAAAAATACACTTTAAAATAAAAGAAGAAAAAGTATAATAAATAAATTTCTAAGTGAGAGAGATGGTGATTTTTTAATGCGTAAGGAAGATGGTGATTTCATATTATCTAATTTAATTCATTTATTTTTTTAAAAAATATTTTTAGTCCTTTCTTTCTGATGGTATTAATATAATTTTTTACATGATAAATATATTATATTATTTATTTATCATGCAAATTCATGAAAAAAATATTTAAGAAACAAAACAAAAATAAGAATAAGACACGAAAATAAATTTACAATAATTATCGAAGAATGATGATGGAAGTGAAGATAAAAATGAAGTCTGTAAAAATTATTATCAATTTAATCATTTTTTTAAAACACTTTGTTTGTCACATCAATAGAAACTAGCACCATTTATAATAATTATGTGAAAAGAGATTAAAAATATTTTTTTATAAAATACAATAACTGAATTGGATGGTATTAAATTTGGAGTACTAAAATTAAGATTTTATGGAAATATAAGAACTGAAAACATATTTTTTTCCTTCTTTTAATCATCACTCGCTTCCTTAAAATCATTTTTATTTAAGTACTCTTTTGAGTTAATTTTTATCCTCCAAAGCTCAGGCACATATCCTTACCTATAATGTCAAAGTGTTTTGCAAGAAACAACAATAGATATATACTTAGATAGTACATGTACACATTTTCTTTCGGTGGCCACGAGAAGCCGCCAAATGAATTTAGACTAGTGAGCACTACAAATTTGACCCAAGTGTTTTTTTTTATCCTTAAAAAACATTATAATAATTAAACTAGATATTATTTATAATTTTCATTTCTTTTAATTTTAAAAATATTTTAGAGAAGATAAAAAATATGGAATAAGGACAGATTGAAGAAACTTGGACTGGAAAGAAAGAAGAAAGTAAGACAAAAAGAGAAAGGATAAAGAAGAAGAAAAGACACCCATAGTATCATTGATTCATCAAAATAAGGTATTTAAGTTTATTTTTAACCTTTTTTTACTAGTTAAAAGATTTGATAAATAATTTTTTTAATAATTTCTAATATTTTTTGGAGTATTGTTTTTAAAAACATTTGCTTTTATCTTTTAATTTTTAATATTTTATTTTATTTTTATCTTCAATTTATTTATTTTATTTTCGTATTATTTTTTAAAAATAAATTATAATTTTATTATTTTTTTTGTCATTTTATACTTTTGAATTATTTCAACGATTAATTTTATCAAACACTTATAATTTAATAAATTAATTTTTTAGTTTTAAAGATTAGTCAATCATAGCATAAGCAAAAAAGGATAAAAAGAAGAAAACAAAATAATAAACATGAGATATTTTTTTAAGTTATTTGGTAAGAAAAATAAAAATTATTGTTTGAGCATAAACCTAACACCTTATTTTTACATATACTCAACGAAAATTTTACAACTGAAAAAAATACAACTTATCAATTAAGCTAAAAATAAAAGTAACCTAAAATTTAAGATAAAAAAGAAATTTACTATTCTTAACTTCATCTACGTATGAAAAACAAAATTCACGATTATTTCACTCATCTATGATTTATGTTACTGTAAAATATGAGTTGAACATAAATATGATGCTATTAATATATTTTCTTAGATATGTTTATTAAATTTCTTAGATTTTGAAAATAGAGAAATATAATCAAAATATCATTATTCTTATTTAACATAATCTCATAAGATACTAAATTAAAATATTAAAATTTTGTAGTACTTTCAAACAGAAAAATAATAAAATAAAATTGGAAAATATGTAATTAACTTTAATTGATTTTTTTACTTATTTTTTTAATAAAGTTTATAAGCTTTGTTTAACATGACATTTTAGTGAAAATATTTTTTTCTTTCTTTTTTCTAGCTTGATATTAATATGAAAATGAAAAGGAGATATTGAAGATATCATTTCATTACTTTTAATTTTTTAAAATAAAATATAATATATATTATGATTTTATAAATATTAATATAAATAAAAATAAAAAATATTTCAAAACTAAAAATTAATCTTATACATTTTAAAATATTTTTATTTATGACTGGATGGGCGTGGTAAAGTTAATCTTATATATGGATTAAATAACATTTAATGTATTTTGTTAAATATTTTGAGGATTTTATCATAATGAATATTTTTTGTATTAAAACTCACTAATATCAACCTAGTGGTAATGTTGGGATAAATGCGCGTGGTTGTATGGTTATTTTTCATTACAGCCATTGTAAAAGAAAATAATTTTCCTTGGATAAGTAGTTTTACTCTCGTAAAACAACCTTTTGTCTTCATCTATTAATTTATTTTATTCGTAGTATTTAATCGTACTTAGTTCTTATTTTATTTATTTATAACTTATAATTTTATAATACTATAATAGTGTAAGAGTCAGACTGTAGAATAGAAAACAGAAAGGAACAAGAAAGAGTGTCATTCAGCTCCAACGAGGCGATCATATTTCTATCGGTTCCAATACGAACAGACCCACCCTTCTCTGCAATTAGGTAAACTTACCACCTTTTTCTATTTTTTCTCACTACCCTTTTAGTTTCTCATCCTGTTTCTGATTTCTTTTAGTTGAGAACGATGATTGTTTTCTTTTATTGAGTCGTCACTTTGCTCTTGTTTCATTTTTCATGTAATACGCACTTGCTGAGTTTTAGGTGGGAGAAAAGTTTTCGGAATTTCCGAAGGTTTCTGTGAATATGGCGAATAACTTAGCGGTGCAACTGGTTGGTTCAGAGATGCATGGATTCCACACATTGCAAGGCACGTACTTCACTGTTGGTCTTTGAATTATGCCTATGTTTATTTTGATCAAATGACTAAGATGCAGTTTTTTTTTTTTCCTTATCGATAGGGTAATTTATATTAATGTTGTGAGTAGTACTAGATGTTCAAACACAATGTCCTGATATTTAATTGGAACCAAAATGATTTTACATAAGATGGTCCCTAGGTTTGATAAATTATCTGATAAGCCTACTATTGTATGGATGATAATTTTTGTCATCTGGTGGGAGAGGTCAGCCCTTTAAGTGGATCATAGAACCTTGTGGGATTAGTCTTTGGTTTTTGGCTGGAGGATACCCCGTGTTTACAAAAAAAAAAAAAAATAGTTTTTGTTAGGCTATGTCAAAGGGAAAGGAAACTAATGAAAGAATTAACCTTCTCTGTTTATTTGTTGTTCTGACATGTTTTCTTATATATGCCCCAGATTTGGATGTGGGGAGCATTATGGAGGAAGCAAGAACCAGATGGCTCCGTCCCAATGAGATTCATGCCATGCTCTGTAATTACAAGTATTTTACCATTAATGTCAAGCCAGTGAATTTGCCAAAAAGTAATTATCATTTAGCTGCAACTTGATGTTCGTGAATGGATATGCATCATATCCATTCTGCTCTATCGTGCATTTTCTTATAGACAATGTGTCATCTCATCATATTCATTTGTGTCTGTTATGTCTGCATATCTTAATTTCCATAAACTTTTGGAGCTTTTGTGATCTAGCTTGTTTTATAAATTGTGAGCTTCTGTGCCCTTTATTGCTGGTTTAAAATTTATTTAGTTTGAAGTTTCTATTCTTAGGAGGGATCTATTTTCCTCTAATCTCTTTGTAATCTTCTGCTTTTACTTTAATGATTTTCTTATTTCATAAAAAAATGCACCATTTATTTGTATATATCATGAATAAAGCAGGATAAGGTCTCACTGCGAGTGACTTTTCATTCATGGAGCTAATAGAATTTTGATTAGTTATTTTGCATCCAAATAAGTTTTCACTATTAATGATTAGACAATGTCAAGTATCTGGTGAAAATATTGTTGTTGTTATAATTATTGTTATTTTGTGTGTCAACAGGTGGTACTATTGTCTTATTTGACCGCAAGATGCTTAGGAACTTTCGAAAAGATGGGCACAACTGGAAAAAGAAAAAGGATGGGAAAACTGTTAAAGAAGCTCATGAGCACTTAAAAGTGAGGATTTTCATTTTCTTGTTTGTTTTTTTTGTGTTAATTTTTTATTTTATTTTAATTTAGTTTCTTTAACATATTGTAGATAGGATAATTTATCATTTTTTGTTATGTGGAATATGAATGAATTAAACACTGACACAGAGATGAGAGGGTATAGCAAGTAGCCTGACAAGCATTACATGTGGTTAAATCTTGAAAGACATAAGGCTTCTTGGAGCTCAGTTTTCTATTTTGCCGATTTTATTGATGTTGTTCAATTCATTGTGCTTTCTCTATAAATAGTATTTTTTTTTTCTTTTAGGAGAGTTTTGGTGTTTAGTGGGTTTAGATATTGTCCTCTGCTAGATCTGTAAGTGCTGAAGTATTTAACTGGTGATGTTTAATTTATATAAGGCATTATCTTGGATTTGTATGTCATATACGATTTTTGTACAATGATCGAGTCACATATCTATCATTATTTCTGGGTAGTATTTGGGAAACAGATCAGTTTGTGGCTTTCTGCTTTTAATTTTATCATCAAGTTAAGTGTTTATTCTGTATGATCATATAATTCCTTCCTCCAGATTTTGTTATTCTTGATTCATTAGCATCATATCTGATTTTTGACATTCTTTCTGGTCATTTTTTTTTCTTTTCCCCATCCATCAGGTTGGTAATGAAGAAAGGATCCATGTATATTATGCACATGGCCAGGATAACCCAAATTTTGTCCGAAGATGTTATTGGCTGCTTGATAAGTATGCATGTCAGCTGTTTCTTAAAGCTCCAATTCCAAAATTTTATGCATGCTCATACTGCTGAATTATGTTGTAGTATGGTGCTTCTGTTATTCTTGTATATATTGGTTAAAGTATAAATTAAAATAAGTTTGCTACTTGCTAATAACAATGTGACTTAAAATTGTTTTCACTATTTTCTTTTCAGGAGTATGGAACACATAGTCCTTGTTCATTACCGTGAAACACAGGAGGTTGTTTTCAGTTGTTCACCATTTCCTCTATTTTTTTTCCCTTTCAAAAGTTCAATTTAACGTCACCAACCATGATTTATGTGTGTCATGCGTATGTTGTTTTGTCTGGAAGAAAGACCATATACATACATAGTCATTAGTCAGTTTGTGATTTACTGATTTTTAGCCTTTTGAACATGTCTGGATACGGCATCATTATGTCTATAAGAAAATTTTCATACAGTGAAAATGTTTTTTCAGTTGGTCTGGATGAAAACTTCATTTGTTTTCTGTGTATAGTGCACAGGCTCTTTCATTTTGGGTATTGTGAAGCAGCTGTGTATAGTGTTGTTTTCCATTATGTGTTTGAAAGGATATCCATGCCCAACAAATGGATTTATACCAGTTTTGATGATGGATATAAGCTCCAAAAGTTGATTGTAGGACAGGGGAAAACCATTTTTTGTTTCAAGTCCATTGGTTTTGTCTTATTTCCTATGTTGGACGGATATGCTGTGGAATGGCAAAATATTAACAGAGCCATCATTAGTAGGAGCATGACGGCTTATTAGCTTGCATTAAAAATTGGCCAAGTACAGCATTATAGATTCTATTGTATAAAACCCCTTTTTTTTAATGAGCTGTTAATGTGAATTGGTTCTTTAAAAGTCGACAGTTTGTTATTGTGCTGCTTTGCTTAAATATACTCCAGTTTCTTTTTACTTAATATTTGCCTAGAGTTGGAGTCTAATTTTCTCTATTGTATTTTTTTCAATTAAAGGGGTAACCCTGTGGCTTTTGTGGCAGAGGTGACCCATGCCATATCCCTGGAAAAAATTTAAGTTTCAAAGAACCCAAGGTTGTTTTCTTGCAATGATATTAAAAGTGTTTGCTAATATAGAAGTTATATCCCACTCATTGTTTCATTATGTTGAAAAGTACATTTATTTCTCCTTCCAGTCTTCTTTTAGCATTTTAGAATAAAGTTCATTTTTTTTTCTCTCTATAAACATAAAAAGTAGTTTTCAAAAAATGCTTGTCAGTGCTAGGCTTTAATCACTTAGTTTCTCTTCATGAATGACACTTAGCAGTTAAAACATCTTTATAATTAGATATAAACTCATGTTTAAGGTGACATTTGTGCTCTAAAATTTGATTGTGAAAATGGATATAAATTGGCTTTGTGACATTCTTTGGGTTGTTGTTTATGATACAGATGCAAGGTTCTCCTGTCACTCCTGTAAATTCACACTCCAGTTCTGTCTCTGATCCTCCTGCACCGTGGATTTTATCAGAAGAAATAGATTCAGGAACCACAACTGCATATACTGGTGGTGAGAAATAATTTTTATATTTGTGGTCTATCTTCTTAAAAGTTGTACTGGTGTAAGCTATTAATATGTAAGGCTAATGAATAATGACATTTGTTTAAAATATTCATATTTTAATTTTGAAGATGTTAAGTGTTTGTTTGGAAACAGTGAGAGGCAGGATAATGAGTTGCAAGAAAAGAACATGTGTCATGTGCATGTCTTTATATATTGCAGATATATTCCTTCTACCTCATTTCTGCTCATCTTTCCAAAGGAAGCAGAAAATAATATATTTTTTTTACCAAGGGAGTCTAGCTCAGTTAGTTGAGTAGGGTGCGTGAGTTGTTATGAATTCCATGGTACCCATATTCGATTCCTATGGATAAAAAAAAATAAGAATTTTTTTGTTGGTTTATAATGCTGTGTATATCTGGTTGTTTAGTTGATGCCTTTATTTTATGAAAAAAATAAAAACGACTAAATAAACTATTACTGTAGTTGTCTTTACTTGATAAGGTGTATAATTTCAGCCTTTCTGATTTGGACAAAAACAGACATGAGTAACAATATAAATGTCAAAAGTCATGAACTCAGACTTCATGAGATTAATACACTTGAATGGGATGACCTAGTGGACACAAATGATCATAACGCCTCTACTGTGCCTAATGGAGGTAAATGGTAGTTGATTAAAGCACAATCAGTCACTTGTCTGGATTGCACCATATATTTTATTATAACTTAAAATTAACTTTTTGCAGGCACTGTTCCATATTTTGATCAACAAGATCAAATTTTACTGAATGACAGTTTCGGCAATGTAAGATAATATTATCTTTCTTTTATTTGTATTCATGACTCTTTTTGTTTTCTTTTTCTCATTTGAGTTCTGTGATGGACAGTTAGTTCTTTGACTTTTTTTTTACCTGGGAAATAAATTTTATTAGAGAGAAAATGAGTGAAGCACTGGAGAATAACTAGGTGGAGGATAAGATATCCTCTTTTCTAATTTCTAATATTAATAATGGAAAGGTCAAGAAAGGAGAAAGATTCCAAGATGCAGCAAGGCTATTCAATCTCTTTGCATGTTGATAGTGAACACTATCATGAAATAGCCATGAGAGAAGCCAAAAGTACAAACCTATCCTAAAGCAAACCAAGGGGTCAAGAGATCCTAAAATTGCAGGCATCCTTCTTCAACCAAACAGGCCAAAGAACTGCAAAAACTGCAGTGTCACAACTTTTGCCTCCTGATTGTTGGTCCTTTGAAATTTATCATAAGACCATTTCATCCTCTTTAAAGTATATGTAATAGAGATTTTATTATATTTCCTAGACAACATGTTTTATAGATGTTCAGTCATTCAGCATCCAGGACATCGGCATTTAAAGTGTCTTTTTGACTATTATATTATTGTTTCATTATACATGCTTAGGAGTTAAGATGCCATTTTACCTTTGTGATACTATTTTTCAAATCACCTGTAATCACATAAAAAAGGCCACAGCCATTTTGAAGAACAGGCCTTGAAATTATAGTGAAGCAAATACTTATTTTTACTTATTATACCTCACTTATATCATTTCCTTTACTTCCTCTTCCTACTTCTTCCTCTTTTTTCTGAAGATACTTGCTTTTTAATAGCCGCTGCTTTGTAATACTTGCTTTGTCACCAGGTAGCCAACAATCTATCTGCAGAAATTCCTTCTTTTGGTAATCTTACTCAGCCAATTGCTGGGAGCAACAGAGTTCCTTACAATTTTTCTGAAAGTGTTACTCTTCAGACGATGGACAATCAAGCAAATCCACATGAGCAGAAGAATAATACAGTTTCCTTAAGTGGTGTTGATTCCTTGGACACTTTGGTCAATGATAGATTGCAAAGTCAGGACAGCTTTGGAATGTGGGTGAACCACATCATGTCTGATTCACCATGTTCAGTAGATGACCCAGCTCTTGAATCACCAGTTTCATCCATTCATGAACCATATTCGTCTCTGGTAGTGGATAGTCAGGAATCTTCTCTGCCAGAACAAGTATTTACTATCACTGATGTATCCCCTACATGTGTATCTTCCACCGAGAAATCAAAGGTTTCCTTTGCCCTTCTTGTAGATCTACTTACTAGCAAATATTATCTGCTTTAAGCATATCTTTCTTTAACAGTTAACTCTAATGTTTTATTTGGTTTCTTACTTCTTAGTTGATTCCGTAGTCTTTTATTTCAATCTTGATTGAGTTCCTGTTGAATTCCATAGCTGTAAACTGCAAAAATATAAACTCCAAGGATTATTTTTAGTTCTTTTCAATCTTGCCAAAATCACTTTTAATTGGTGTTATGAGTTGCTCTTTGGCTACAAGCATGCACATCTTCATGTATACAAATTGTAACAGAATTTAACTGAGTACATACTTGCTGCTTGATGAATTCATATGTTTGCTACCTGTTATTTTGACTTTCTGAATTCCTTTACTTGCAGGTCCTGGTGACTGGATTTTTTCTTAAGGACTATATGCACCTTTCAAAGTCCAATCTATTATGTGTCTGTGGTGATGTTAGTGTTCCTGCAGAAATTGTTCAGGTTGGGGTCTACCGTTGCTGGGTATCACCACACTCTCCAGGATTTGTGAATCTCTACTTGAGC
Source organism: Glycine max (assembly GCF_000004515.6). Classification (NCBI taxonomy): domain Eukaryota; kingdom Viridiplantae; phylum Streptophyta; class Magnoliopsida; order Fabales; family Fabaceae; genus Glycine; species Glycine max. The sequence goes on along the minus strand of NC_038243.2, from coordinate 42,508,839 downwards.
ATTGATGGCCATAAGCCTATTAGCCAAGTTGTTAATTTTGAATATCGTACTCCTGCTTTGCATGATCCTGCAGTTTCAATGGAAGAGAGTGACAATTGGGACGAGTTTCGACAACAAATGAGGCTTGCATATTTGCTCTTTGCTAAACAATTGAACCTTGATGTTATCTCCAGTAAAGTATCACCTAATAGACTTAAAGAGGCTAGGCAATTCGCCCTCAAAACATCATTTATTTCCAATAGTTGGCAATACTTAATCAAGTCAACTGAAGACAACCAAATTCCATTTTCACAAGCAAAAGATGCCCTGTTCGGAATTACATTGAAAAACAGACTAAAGGAATGGCTTTTGGAAAGAATTGTTTTAGGCTGCAAGACTACTGAATATGATGCTCATGGCCAAAGTGTAATCCATTTGTGTGCAATTTTGGGATATAATTGGGCTGTTTCCTTATTTTCATGGTCAGGCTTGTCATTGGATTTCCGTGATAGGTTTGGATGGACAGCTCTTCATTGGGCAGCATATTGTGGAAGGTATAATACACAGACATCCCACTTGTTTAAACCATTAGCCCTTCTGTAACTACATTGACCTAACAATCCTTTTTTGGCATGGTTTCACCATTCATGTTCTTTTCTGTTTCTCTTTTCCCTACATAAAGGTGAACATTAACATAATCAATGTGGATTTAGAATGATGTTGGGTAAAGTAGACTGTTTGAACTTTGAATTAAAATTTTCTTATACATTTGATTTAATATTTGTATCTTCAGGGAGAAAATGGTTGCAACTCTGTTGTCTGCTGGGGCGAAGCCAAATTTGGTCACTGATCCTACTCCACAAAATCCTGGTGGATGCACTGCTGCTGATCTTGCTTATATGAGGGGTCATGATGGCTTAGCAGCTTATCTTTCAGAAAAATCTCTGGTTCAGCACTTCAATGACATGAGCTTAGCTGGAAATATCAGTGGCTCACTGGAAACTAGCACGACTGATCCAGTAAATCCTGCAAACCTTACCGAGGACCAGCAGAACCTGAAGGATACGTTGACAGCTTACCGAACTGCTGCTGAGGCAGCTTCCCGCATACATGCTGCATTTAGGGAACACTCTCTAAAACTGAGAACTAAGGCGGTTGCATCTTCCAATCCAGAGGCTCAAGCACGCAAAATAGTTGCAGCAATGAAGATTCAGCATGCCTTTAGGAACCACGAGACAAAGAAAATGATGGCAGCTGCCGCTCGCATTCAGTGTACATACCGTACATGGAAGATTCGTAAAGAATTTCTTAACATGCGTCGTCAGGCTGTTAAAATTCAAGTAAAAGCTTCTCTTCTAGTTGGCACATACCTTAACAGCAGATTTTGTTGGGCAAATTGACTAACATCTATGTTACAATGCAGGCTGCATTCCGGTGCTTTCAAGTTCGGAAGCATTATCGCAAAATTCTTTGGTCTGTTGGTGTGGTTGAGAAAGCAGTGCTGCGTTGGCGTTTGAAGAGAAGGGGCTTCCGTGGTCTCCAGGTCAAAACTGTCGATGCGGGAACCGGAGATCAGGATCAGCAAAGTGATGTAGAGGAGGAATTCTTCCGGACTGGTAGGAAGCAAGCCGAAGAACGTGTTGAGAGATCTGTAGTACGTGTGCAGGCTATGTTCCGTTCGAAGAAAGCACAAGAAGAGTACAGGAGGATGAAATTGGCCCTTAATCAAGCAAAGGTAACTGTTAATCTATACATTTAATTAATCCTAGGAGGATTTGGTTTTGCATGTTTTTTCACTTGTAGAATTTTCCTTTGTGCAGCTGGAGCGGGAATACGAACAACTTCTTAGTACTGAAGTGGACATGCAACTGTAGATTTTGTAAGTTCCCCTCGACCGTTTAAGACTTCCTTAGTATCCTAGAATGGGTCATTATATAAAGTTTTCATCTGTTATTGGGCTCTATGGTTGAAACTTCTGATGCAAGGATACTGTGCCACCCCAAAGTTTAATATACTGAATACTAGAATAGTTATAGCCACAAGCCTGGTCCGGGGATGGTAATGCTTCTTCGTTTCTTTTAACTAAAAAATAGCAGAGGCAACAAAGATCAGAGCGAATTTTTATAATTATTATTTATAGGCGCCAACACATCTTCAGTATTAGCCGATATGTACAAAGACACTTTTTGTTTCTTAAATTACCATATCCAATATCAGTTATCTCTTTAGATTAATGATTAAATTTATCATGATACTCACCGATATTATGTAAGTTAAATCTAAATTAAAAACAAATTGTATCAATATCAAAGAGCAAGAGATAATCCAATGTCATTTGATTGGTATTTTTTACGGGCACGTTTGTAACTGTAAGACTATAGGGTTAGGACTAAGGTAGGGATGAGTAAAGTTTGGTCACAATTTAGTTTAGTGGCTTTGTTTCTATATGAAGCCTGCCTTAGTAGTGCGTGCTCCCAGTGTCTTCCGGAATACTGCGTGTGCGTGAACAAATAGGACACGGATCCTCTCTAGTGAAGAGAGAAAAAGACACAGGATTCAGGTGAAACACATTTGTTAGCAATTGGATCCTTTGTTAGGTGGGTCCCATCTGAACCTTGTTTTGCCTTTGCATTATAAACAAATATTCCTACAACTTCATATCATACAATTTTTATATAATTCTTCAAAGTATACGATTGCATATATTAATAACAACTAGGTTTATACTTCCATGGCCAGTAAGATATGGCACAATTGGTAATTTGGTATATTGTGAGGTTCTTTAATCATGTTAGTAGGAATTCAGTTTTTGACCTTGTATGTAGAAAATACTTTGTTGGGAGGAAAATATTTGTGATTTCTACACTTCAAAAGATTGAGCAATGTTGTATCTTTGTACAAACTTTCATACGAATCTGTCTATTTAGAGCATGTTTTAAAAATATAAAACGAATTCAATATTTATCATAAAGAAAGTAGGAGAATGTTGTAGGATAATATTATTCCAAAAGATTCATTTATATCCGCGTGGTGATTGTGTGTAGAGAGAGTGAAAGAGAACATTAAGTGACAAACATGTGAGATTAGTGAATATAAATCAATAAATTTCACATAGTCAAATTAAAATAGAACTCACGTCTCTTTTTTTTTTAAAGTCATTCAAATAACCTTAAAATAACTTTTGTTTTTGACTATCAATATATGTATATTTAAGATTTAGCCTTATCATTTTCAATAAAACTAGCCTTTTCATTTTGCACGCTGCCTTATTGAGGTCACTTCCACCTTCTGAAGACGGATCAAATGATAAGGCTATTTTTATTTGAGAATGAAGGAAACAAATGATTATTAAAATTATAAGAATGACTAAAAGTCATAGCCTTTTTAAGTGATCAATGTGACCATTGACATGTACGATCAAAATTTACCCGTCGTATTTTCAAATGAAAATAATTCTATCATTTGATAGATATCTATGTGAATAATAATATTATTCATGCAAATCAAATAAGCTTTTACACATTTTTTTAGGGAAAAAACTCACTTCAGAATTGTGTTTTTGACCGCTAATGTTTTCATAACCTAACATTTTAAAATTGTAGAATCAGAAGTCAAAACCTAAATACTTGTGTCCAAAATATAAGTTGTTTACTTCAAACCACTCAAGTGGGTAAGAGATTTATTTACATGCATGGCCTTGCTATGTTGAATAAACCTAAAGTCTACTTGAGCAAATCTAAGCTGATCTGCAGACATCTCTCAACCCGAGTTTCGTAAAGAAATATTGAGAAAAGTGGACTAACAAATTATCATTGGTCACAAGTATCCTAAGATTTACTGCCACCAAAATATTCTCCTTAGTCCTTATGGCCGTAGTGTCGATTGTCAACTAAACGAAAAACACTGTCAAACGTGCACAATCACAAAGTAACATTCAAGCCACCATTTATTAACTAGTAACTACGCAATTTTAATAACCAATATATATAGAACTGCAACACAAGCTGGCAACTGACACCAAAAAATATAGAAACTAGTATGTCTCATTCATAACAAAGAAAAAGTAAAACCACCATTAAAGTATATCCAATTTACATGAGCAGAGATACGCTAATGTGGAGACTACATTAGCATGAGGATAATAAAGAGCAAACACTTGTTCTCTATTTAATGTACTGAGAGAGCCACTGAAAGCCTTCACCATACCCCATCTTGCGGACAATACTGCACATGAAAACCTCCAAAGGACGAACATTGGAGTCAACCAAATTAACCTTGCCTTTGCCTGTGGTGAAGTTAGTGAGGCCCATATGATAACGTAGTTCATCCTCTGAAGCAGCATAAGGTATATCAATCTTGTTTCCCAAGATGAGGAAAGGCACATTTGCTAGTGACTCGTCAGAGAGAAGAGCATCCAACTCCTTCTTTGATTCTGAAAACCTTTCCTTGTCAAATGCATCAACCAGGTACACTACAGCATCCACCTACATGATTTCATCATCATCAAGCAAATTAGGCTGATTTCAAAGCAATAATGTTTTGGAATTTTAGAAAGATGTCCATGTCAATGTTTGATTTGAAAACTCGATAGCAATCAACATATGAATTAGGTATTAAAAAACAACCAATCACATACTCTCATCTCTTTTTGTTCTTTTAGCCTACGTGCAAATGTACAATTAACAAATTTCCTTATAAAATATATACATCATTTAGGGTTATTTGCCAAATCCATATTCCATACCCAAGTGGCATGGCATTTACGAAACAGAAAATTCAAGCTAGCATGCTTTGACTATCAATTCAAAAACCTTATTATAGGATGTAAAATTACAATCAATCTAACATACCATGCTCAATAATAATAATAATGAACTAAAGGAACTAAAACCATTCGAATGTCCTGTATTCATAAACATGAAGTGAAACTGAAAAATTGAAATAAGAAAAAAATATATATATAAGAAACCTGAGCGTAATAGTCCTTCCAGACCCTACGAGCAATCTGGTGACCACCCAAGTCGAAAGCCTTAAACTTTATCTTCCCAATACTCAACTCCTCCGAAGTGGGATATTGAGTAGGTTGATGCTGAACAAGTCTCTGCAAAATTTCAATTCACCACTTTAAAAAATTATTATAAATATAAGTAAAATCAAAATCCAATCCAATAATAAGAATATCACAAAAGTAAAGTTAAAAAAGAAAAAGAAAAACCTCGTCTTTGAGCATGTGAAGCAAAGTGGTCTTCCCAGAATTATCTAACCCTAGGAACAAAATCTTCGCCTCCTTTTGCCACAGGCCAAGGGTCGCCAAAATTCCATAGAACCAATCAACAAGAAACATCCTTTTTCTTTTTCTTGAGAAGTTTCACAAGTGGTGTGAAAAATAAACAACAAAATCTCCGACAAGGTCGCCGGAAACTCCAACCGGAGAAGCCAAGAGAGAAAACTAAACTTCCTAAGTATTAAAATTCAGAAGAAGAATCGACAGAGACACCAAGAAAACGCAACGCGAAAAGAAGAACCAGTTTTCTTTTCTTTTGTTTTTGTTTTTCTGCCTTCAGAAATTTTTCATCATATATTGGGGGCGAGTGAATACCGGTTACCGGCTTGGCCAGTGAAATATATGGACTGAGCGGTGGCAGAGGAAAATGAGCAAAAATGTTTATGAGGGCAAAACAGGGGAAACTGGAGTAGCCGGTTATTGGGTGGAAATTCCAGTGGTGTGAATTTGATTGGTTGGTACGCGTCATTGGGTTTAACAGTTCATAGTTCATGCTAGAGCCTCATAAATAATAATAATAATAAATAAACCACAGATTTTTCTTAACTAGTTAGCTCCAGAAAAGCTAAACTAATTACAAAACGTCAAAAACAAGGGAACAAAAAAAAAAAATTACACGTACGTGAAAAGTTGTTGTCACATATCTACGAAAAGAATCGCGTGTGTGAAAGGCGTTTTTGAATTCGTTTCAACTCGACAAAGGCAACGTACTGCAGTAAAATGTTGCTTTTTATCCAAGTATTTTTTGTCCTATGCAAAATTACTAATTACAGTAAATTTAAAATATTAATCTCTAAATCATTTTTTATTTAAGTCTAAATAGTAAATCAATCAGACACATTGTAAATGCGTGCTTCTATCATAATATATCATAGGGCATACGTGCAAATTGTGGCATTGTCACTCATGCTTCTATCTTAATGTCAGTAGAGCATGCATGCAGGTTATGGCATTGAAACTCACTTTTGTTCTAATCAGTGTTGCCTTGCCTTTGACTAGTATTCTATAGTTTGTGAAACTATCTCTTGTTTAACTGTGAGAATAAATAGAGACATAAAAAAAGTTAAATTAATTTAGTGTTCATCTAATTTATTTTTTAGGTTTATTTTAAAATTAATTCAATTTATTCATAGTGTCTAAATTTTGACCGACAATATTAAAAAATTATACTTTTTGACGACTTAAAATCACTTAATAATAATTTTAAATCACTATAGAAGGTATGGTCAAATTTATATGATAAAATCACTTAAATTAATTTAGACGGCTGGATCAAATTAAACTAATTATAAAAATAAAAAAATCAAATTGAATCCAAAAAAATTAAAGAGTTAAATCAAACTAATTTTAAAAATTAGATAATCAAATTAAACAAAAAAAATCATCAAATTAAACGAAAAAAATAAATAAATTAGAGGACAAAAAATTAATTTAACAAAAAAAATAGATTAAATTTAAAATTGTTTAGAATAGGAAATATAAGAAAGAATATGACATGAATAAAATATTTTTCATATTGTTTAGTTAAAATAATAGAGAAAAGACAAAATATAATTATATTAAATGACTTTTCCACTCTTATAATATAATAAAATTAAATTAAAATCCTACATTTTTACCTATGTTATCACTCAAGACTGAACTCAATAAGGTCTCGCTAGTTTCCACATTTTGGTTTAAAATAAAAGTATTTTAAGAAACAACTGGATAAGGACTCAACTAAATATTGGTCAATAAATAGTTGGTCGTAAAATTAAACTCAATTTTTTTCAAGTAAAAATAATCAAAACTTGTGAATATTATGCATTGACGTCATAGTAACCTAAAAAAAACAATTAAAAATAATCACATTAAAAATAATCAATTTTTTGGCAAAAATTAATTGTAAACAAAACTTGTGAATATTATGCATTAACGTCATAGTAACCTAAAAAAAACACACCGGTTGGATGGTTACTAATGATAATCCATCTAAGGGTTGAATGACTAATAATGATAATCCATCTAAAGGTTGAATGGCTACTAATCATACTCATCCTAACACTAATGTCATTCTGCACCCATACAAAAAAAATTATCACGCTCTACAATACCTACGAAGTTAGGCGTTGAAATACCTTTGTAGGTAGCCAAAACTATCACGTCCTCCTGGTTCCTACGCATAATCAAATTTTCAATTCAAAAGTAGGCGTGACTCCATAAAGTAATCTTTTTCTTAAAATCTTTATTGGGTTAAAAACATGATGCCCTTCAAATCAAATCCAAGGTAATATATTACAGGAAAATAGATGATGCAATGTCAGTATAAAATAATTTTATAATTTTATTTAAGTACAAGTCATTATGGATGATAAGTTTATTGACTTTTATAAGGGAATCGGAAGAGAAAGAGATAAGAAAAAGCTCAGTTTCCAGTCAAAATCTTCCGGGAAGAAAGTGGAATAAAATTTTTCCAGTGTTATTATTGTGTTTCTCCCCGGTCATACATAACCCCTACAACAGAATCCAGTGTTTCAAACAGAATATCCCCCACCCCACAAGAGAAAATATCTAAAGATACAAATTTTGACACATAACATAACATAACTGCAGTTGTATTAAATAATCCAATCAAAATGAAATCATCAATAGCAAAAACAGAAAAAACCTCTTCTGATGTAACTGCAGACAGTGCTGGTAGATCAAGGAAAGGGGGGAAATGATGCCAGAATCTACTTAATATATTGAGAGACCCATTGGAAGCCATCTCCATATCCCATCTTGCGTACAATGCTGCACATGAACACTTCTAGAGGCCGAAGGTTCGACTCCGTGAGGTTGACCTTCCCCTTCCCCGTGGTGAAATTGGTCAGGCCTAGATGATAACGTAGCTCTTCTTCTGATGCAGCATATGGAATGTCAATCTTGTTGCCTAGCACAAGAAATGGAACATTTGCCAATGATTCATCTGAAAGCAAGGCATCAAGCTCCTTCTTTGATTCTGCAAACCTCTCTTTGTCAAAGGCATCAACCAGGTAAACTACTGCATCCACCTGGAAAACCAAAGTGCGTGTGAATTCTAAAGCAATACCAAAACTTTCTAAGCAGCATTTGGAGCCATTGCATTTTAGGTATGTGTTTACAAACAACAATTACAATGAATCCAGGGGAATAAAGTGAAAAACAATCATTGATAAAGAAACCACCAACACCTCAATAAGTTATGGCTCAATGGAACAAAAATCGTGAAACAAAAATATATACTTGAATTGGGAGGCTGACAGTTGATGATCTAAATACTCCATATAATAACCATCAATCTAACTTCATGCCGATCTTAATGAATAGCTCTCCTCCCTCAAAGAAAAGTGTATCAATTAGAATTTTGGCTTCATTTTAATTTCAACAGGATGTACCAATTTATTAGATCTTTCAGAGATCTATGCATCCCTTATTTGTTCTTTGCACTCTCCTGTGTGCTCCTTTCTTTCTAAATCATTGGGAAAATTTTGGACATGTTACAAAAGATACACGTAAAACACACCCTTCAATGTTGAAAGAAGTGCTATCAGTGAAATGCTCACTGTCGATATTTACCTCTCACGAATCAGATAAATAATACAGTCATACAGATATATAATATTGATTTTTGCTGTGCAAAAAAAAATACAGTCATACAGAGACCTTTATCTGTGCCACCGGGCACATATAAAAATCAAGCAAGTTGTAAGTTCAAAGGATTCCAGAACAGCAACAGCACGTCAACAAAATATCACAGGAAAAAGAGTTAGAGAACAAAAACAACTCATGTGAAAACCTGGCACACCAAATAGGAAGTGAACAATAATGAATAAACCAACCAAAGCTAAGAGAGTGGTGTCAGCCAACCCTGAAGCCATTGGATCTATGAAAGATTAGTTAACAAGTCTCAAACTGATAACAGGAATCAAAGGATTGACAAAGTGATAACCAATGCCTCCAATAAAAAATACCCCGCACCTCTTCTTCTCGAGCACAAAAGAAATACCATTTCGTAGAAGCCAAAAATCAAATTGAGCTTATTATTTACCACTCAAGATTTGAATTAGAATTCACAAATCTACAACATCCAAATCCCACCGAAAGCAGATATGCACCAAAGCTCTAACAAAAACAATAAGAATCCCACGGCCACAAACCAAGTCCCATTTCTTAGAAACTACAAATCACATTAACAGTGCACAAGACACACATTTTATCATTGAAAAGGGAAAGAAAAAAAATCAGAAATTGATAAGCGAAAATGAAGAGATTGACCGACCTTCGCGTAATAGTCTTTCCAGACTCTGCGGGCAACTTGATGACCCCCCAAATCAAAAGCCTTAAACTTGATCTTCCCAATGCTCAATTCCTCCGAAGTGGGGTGTTGGGTCGGCTGGTGCTGAACTAATCTCTGCAATTGCATCGAAAAAAATGAAAAAAAAATTAATAATAATAAAAAAAGGTATTTGATTTGATATTTTGATGTTAAGGGAGAGGAACCTCACCTCGTCTTTGAGCATGTGAAGAAGTGTGGTCTTCCCTGCATTATCGAGACCAAGGAAGAGAATTTTGGCTTCTTTCTGCCAGAGACCGAGGGAAGCTAGAATGCCATAGAACCAATCGAAGAAGAACATGTTTTGAGATCGAAACGAAACGGAAGGGGAATTGCAGAGCAGAGCAGAGCGAGTTTTTGAATCTGGGTGTGGTGTGGGGGAGAAAGAAAAGTCCCAGATCGCTGGTTGCTAACCTAGATCCCACCGAAGTCTTAGATTGTCCTTTTAGGCGAAAATTAATTCAGCGTTCCAAACGCATGTGGTAGGAATACGAATGCACCTCATTTCTCTTTTTTGTCCCAAACACGACATCTAACTAAAAACAGGGGCCCGTTATTCTAAACCAAGCTTGTGGTTCTCTCGCGTGTCATTTGTCAACTCTGATTTTTATTGAATAAAACATTATTTTGGTCATTAAATCAAAGTATCTCTCGTTCTTAAATATTTTTAAACTAAACAAATTATACAATAAGTTTTTTATTTTTTACAGAACAAGAAGTTGTTAAAAATATTATTATTTTTTTACTAAAAGAAGTTGTTAAAGTAATAGAAATCAAGTTATTATCATTCAAATATTAAAAAAAAATCTTCAAATTAAACTCTTGGGAACATTTGGTTGAGTTGAGTTGAATTTTTTTCTTATTTGAAAATTATGATTTCAGAAAAATTTGATTATTGAAAATTATGATTCATGTATAAATATATTTGATTAGTTTTAACATATTTATTGGAAATTAAATATTCATATAAGTTAAATATGTAATTAAAATTTTCTGTCTACATGAGAAAGTTAGATTTCTATCTCCTTCTTTAAAATGTTTTTGCCAGAAAATAAATTAAAATTAATTTCTAAAATTCATAATTTACTGATAATTTTTTTATTAATTGCAGAAGAAGAAAACTAAATCATAAATATATTTAAAACAAAATCATTTCACAAAAACCAATTCCATTTTTTTCATTATTGAGCCTCCACCATCACTTGTTCTTATGGGCCACAAGCCCTCCCCTTACCGAAATCCATGCCATTCTCGATAAGCAAAGGGCACTATCGTCATATCGAGGAAAGTCTTAGGGTTTCGCCTCACAAGGTGGCATATATAATAGCCCACCTACATCTTCCCCGAAATTCTGTTCCGCAGAAAACCTTAGCCCAACCGGATCTTCACGATTAGGGTTCGCTCTGTTCAATTTCTCTAACACGTTCTTACTTTTTTGCTGCTCTCTTCATTGTCTTACATTGTGTGCATTGAATTGCAGAGATGGCTAAGTCGAAGAACCACACCGCTCACAACCAGTCCTACAAGGCCCACAAGAATGGCATCAAAAAGCCAAAGAGGCACCGCCACACTTCCACCAAAGGGGTATTCTCCTCTTCTTTTCTTTCTCTATCGATCTACGTTTATATATTTTCCGATGAATTGCATTTCATACCCGTTTTTTTAAATGTAATTTTTGTTTTAATGATTTGTTGTTGGCAATTCATATAGATGGATCCAAAGTTTCTGAGGAACCAAAGGTACGCGAGGAAGCATAACAAGAAGAGCGGTGAAACAGCCACGGAAGAAGAGTAAAGTGTCACTCTCAAATGGGGCTATTAGGATTTGATTTGCTATTCAAGTCCCATATGTTTTGTGTCAAATCTATATTTAGTAGTATAGTCATTTTGATGAGTTAATTTAATCCAGAGAGAATGCAGTACTTACTCTTATAGCATCGTTGCTGGTTTTTGTTTGTTAAAGACCCTTCAAATTTTATCGATGGATTATTATTCAGTTGTTTATGCTTTCAGTAACTGCTATAGTAATGTTTATTTTTTAGTATGCTTATGAATATAATTATATCTGGGCAGATGTCTTGGATTTGCATATAACGTGCCCAGGGAGTTGATTTTGTTTTTTTGTCAATTTCATTTTTAGTCTACTTTGATGTGATAAAGCAATAGGGGAAGAACGGTATATTTCTAACTGTCCTTTGTGTTATGATTTCACTTTGCTCAGCTATTGGTTAACGTCTAAGTTGCAATTTTCCTGTTATTAACACTGATGTTTGGTATAGAAATGAACTAAAACACATGAATTAGGGTCTGTTTAGATATATTTTTTCATAAATGATCTCTAGGATAAGAAAATAAGAAATAAGCTTTATAAGCTAAAATTTATTTATGCACGGCTAAAGCCTAAAATCAGATTTTGGAGAAGTTGATATGAGTGTTTCGAAGAAGTTAATATGAGAGAGTTTTGGAGAATTAATTTATGTATAAGCAAATTTTAGTTTATGGATTTTTTTTTCTTTTTTCCCCCTAAAAATGCATATAGAATAGTTTGTATAAAAGGATTTTCATTATGAAATTATTATTTTGATCCTCATTTACCGTTTCCATCTAATTAAGTAAGCATGCATAGCCTACCGTAATTTTCCATGATGATCTTTACACCAATAAAATTGGATGAGCTTTCAGTGTTTTATGGATTTTTTTATTTTGGTGATTGGTATGATCTTGTTTAGCTGCCGGATCGTAGAATGATGTGAGCTGACAGCTGAGTTTTTTGTGGTGTGATCGTCTGTTATAGGCATATATTTTGCGGGGAAGCATTTAGACATCTTAAAAACGATTTTGCTAATTATTATTTCATATTGCTTAAAGAATATTATAGTAACTTCCTAATATTCTTATGTGGTAAGAGGCTAAAATATTTTTTGCATAATAGTTTTTTAGCAAGTTTTCCTTCCCTTTTATCCTTAATCAGGTTTTTTAAGAATAAGATGCTAAGCATCATGGACAATTATTTTTAACGTGGTGTTACAAACGAATAACTAACTGGGGACAAAGTTAATTCTTACAAATATTAGTGAAATCCCATATTTCATATATAAGAAATAAGAATAATCCGTCCTTGGATAATGAGTTGGATTGCATCACCATCAATCCCCCATTTTTTTTCTATTGATTCGAAAAAGATCTGTTCGCATAAACCCAAGAGTGATTCTAAGTCTTGATAAAGTGAAAATTAAACCACTGTCAGAAATTATACCAAACTAATCGATTTCCCTGGGGAACAAGGGAACCAATTGAAACTGATTTAGATAACTTATTATCTGATAAGCCATGTGAATTTTGTGGTTGACCTAGTCTTAAAGAGAGTGTCCCACATCATATTTACAGATTATCTCTCCTAATTTTATAAATTTTAACCAATTAAAAAATGTATTAGAGAGTGTGTTCTTAAGATTTCTCTAAAAGAATAGTATAATGTCATAGTTGAGAGTTGAGTCTCTTAGAGTATAAACATCCTGCTACAATAAAGTAATTAATAAACAACTATCCATCATAAATACTTAATTGGTGAACGATTCAATCGCGTTGAACTCCCCTCCGGTTAATGGAGAGATTCATTAGGAGAGACACATGAATCTGTGGGAATTAGATTAATTAAGAGAAAGGTAGACACATGAGAGATAAACACATTTGTATCCCATATGTTTATCTCTCTCCTAATAAACCTCTCCAGTTACTCTCCATTAACTAGAGAGGATATTTTTCCGATTCAACCAAACTCTACTTGGTACTCAGCGCGTTAAAGTGAACCAATAACCCAGTTACTAATTTAACAAACAAATGTCACTCACACAACTCGTTGATCAAATCAGATGCATGTGAATGCTTCATATTTGCATCATATGCACCAATAAACATTAGAAATATTTGGTAGACCGATACCAATGACAACCATGGCCATAGGAAAAAGACTTTCATCCAATACTAATTCGAAGCTTTACGTATAGCGTAGTGAAGCCAAAGGTGTGGCGACGAGCATAATTTCATAATCTCTGAAGGAAAACTGTTAATGGTACATAAATGTTCGGTGCAAGACTAGAAGCACTCTAAAAAAATAGGCCGCTGTCAGAGGCCCTCTCATTGACTATAATTAGATGAAGCAAACTAGTTTAAAAACTGCAATAATGAGCATAAGCATCTTTGACAGGCACTAAGAATACCAAGTAGAAAAGAAACCATTACATGTAAGCTTCGGCAGTTATTCATCATCAGGTCATTATTGATTTCCCTCAAACGGTTCCCCTCTTTTACAGGATTCTGAATGTGTTTGTGTCTTCCTCCTGAAGATGAATATTTTGGAAGTCCCTAGTACAAGTAAATTTCTTCAAAATTTTATACTTTGTTTGGGAAGATTAGACAGCAACTGGTTCACTTACTGGGCTAGAAGCTTGTGCTTTAACCTGCCTCAGTAATATAAGACACATGTGTTAAGGCGCCTGCGACAATAAACTAGCTGTGTGTGTGCAAGTCTGAAGGTGAATGTTCTTTGTTTCAATTCTTTATTCCTTATTGTTATTGTCTTAATAAGGTTAGAATAGAAAAGTTATTGGAAGAAAATTAAGGATTAGCTCACCTTTGCTGATTTGAATAGTTCATCAAGAACCTCGGACAAAGTTGGATGTGCATGAACTGCAAATTTTATGTCCTGCATTGTACCACAAAACGGTGAAATTTACCAAACAAGCAGGATAAATAAGAGTGAAGACTTTGTGACTATTATTAGTAACTAAATGCCAATACACATAAATGTGGTAGAAAAATTTACCTGAATACGTGTCCCTAATGCAATTGCATTGGATGCTTCATGGATGAGATCTGCTGCATGCAAACCAAAAATATGAACTCCTAGTATCTCTCCATTGTCAGGTCTATATATCAACTGCAAGAAAGCATAAAACGACAATTAGCAATGTCAAGCTGGTGAAAACAGAGAAGTAAATGCATCCAGAGAAAATGAGAGCGTAGAACAAGTCTCATGACCAAATAATTTTGGCACTGCCATAGTAACTCTACTAGAGAGCTCATTAGCAAAATTTCACACTTTTATAGCTTCTGTACAGGAATAGCATTAAAGGAGGAAGATACAAAAGTATAACCTTGGCTAGTCCCTCTCCTTCGTTTTCTGCTAGAGCCTTTGTGTTAGCTTTAAAACTTGTTTTGGCAACACTTACTTCAAACCCCTCTTTTTCACCTTTCTCCCTTGCTTGAGGCTGCAGGATTTTATGTTTGATCGCAACACATGAGAATTCAAGTGAAGAATGAGAGGCAGTAATTTTATTGTATAAATAATATAAGGGAAAAGAGTATGGAAAAGAAGAATGGAGAGAAGGTTAACCACACATGAAAGAAAACTCATTTGTTGTAAAATGTTGCAGTGAATGACACATCAAACAAAATAAAATTATGATATACCTCTGTCAATCCAACCATGCTGATTTCAGGATGAGTGAAACAAGCAGCTGGGATGCTTAAATGATTGAGCACGAGATCTCTTCCAGTGACTTGTTCAACCACTGTTAGACAATTTTTTCATCAAATGATATTGCAGCAAAAACTAAAATTTTTGGGAAAATTACATGAGTTACCACTTACCTGAAATTCCTTGTGCACTGGCAGCATGAGCAAGCATCATCTTGCCATTTGCATCACCAATACAGTATAAATGAGGCACCTATCATTCCACATCCTATGTCAGTAACAATAAGTCAGGGAGGGATAATTATTACTTGAGAAGTTGAGACAAACCAGCTTGCCATTTGCATCGATTACTCGCATGCGCTCATCCACAGGAACAAAACCACGCTGTGTTACCACATCAATCTGTAGGTACAAGTTAACAAAAATATACAATTACTTCCTTTAGAGAAAATCTCCTAATCCTAAGCATATCTCTGTCGGAATTGCTTACATTCTCCAATCCAAGACCTTGTGTGAACGGAGCCCTTCCGGTTGCTATTAGTGCAGCATCCACCTTTAGCAAAGCAAAGACAGCAATTTGTAATAAATCTGAAGTAATTAACTATACAGGTAAAAGAAAAGGGAGATCAAACTTAAGCTGGTTACATCCTAGTCCAAATTAATTAACAAAACAAACAATAGAATATAATGAAAAATATGAAAACTACTCCTAAGCGATCATCTAAGATACTCCACAATATTTTAAGATACAATAATGATATTATGAGGTATTTTCTAGACATTCTAAAACTCCCGCTTAAGCTAAAAGCTTACTAGGCTTTAAACTTTCTACAATTAAAAAAAAACAAAATAAAATTAACAAATAATGCAGTGACACACAATAGAGGGCAGGAAACAGACTATCTATCAAAAAAATGCCAAAGTAACTATCCAAAAACATCAAACCTAACAGACTAACTAACCACCAAAATCCAAATACAAAAAACTGCAGCCCAAAGGAGCCAAACAGCCACAGTAAGGTGGTAAACAGAGGCAATGAGGAAGATGGTACAGTGAGGCAAACAATGGCAAAGGTGGAAGGAAAAAGGGCAGCACACACACAACAAAGGCTGGCCTGACATATTCCAGTGACCACTTTGATACTGCAGTTTATGAGGTTTAGGTAGGGAAACAAGGACTATATTAGACTTATCTGTTGTATTGTAACATGGTAAATATAAAGCACTAGCTCCTATTTATACTAATACTAGACTTCTAATTCTAATGATAATATTAAATATATAATTAAATAACTTAACATATAATTAAATATGAGAGCAAAAACAATATAACATGGGAGAAATGTTAACAATTGAAAATAACAAAGAGATAAACCTAAAAGCTTTTTGGAAAAGATCAAGCTACCTCCAGAGTGTCTTTTGGCTCCTTTGTTTTTGCATCAATAAGTTCAATCAAGACAGGTTTCCCATCCCTTGCGGGCGTGATCTATACAATAAACATGAGGACTGTAGCATGTCATAGTAGCCAAATAATAAAATTATATCAAGAAATTACAAGATATTGTTACCTTGGTTGCAAAAACTCCAGTATGATAGTCAATATTCCGGGGATTTATAAGGACCCTCTGAGCCAACTTGCTAATTTCAGGATCAAATCCAGGCATAAGTTGATCTAAAGCTTCTATAAAAGTAACCTGCAGAATACCAATTATTAATTTGCTAATCTTTTCAGGAATAAATTAGGGATCATAATTTTTTTTAAAAAAAAAGGAAATAGTATAAAGATTAAATATTTGTTAACTTCTTGGAGTAATAAAAAGTATAAACTGCAATGTGATTTTACAGAACATCTACATATTTCTGATGTCAAATGATAGGATTGATTATTTGTAAATATTTCTCAAGAACAAAAGGTAATGAAAAGAGAAAGAAAAAGTATCAAAATTCACAAAGATGTGCTACCTCACTTCCAAGTGCTGTATATACATCACTGAATTCAAGACCAATATATCCACTTCCTACAATTGCTATCCAATCAGGAACAGATTCCAGTTTGAGTGCGTGATCACTGGTAATCACAGTCTTCCCTGAAGATGATTTTTAGGAAAGTTTTCACTAAAAAGTAATTATACCCAACAAAACTTAGAAGCAATCAAGAGATGGAAAAAAACATAAAGATACAAAGGTTTGAATTTATACATGAGCATCAAACTTGTGTCATAAATTAGAGAGAAGATTTCCTCATAACATAAATATAGGACCAGACAGAATTTATAAAATTTTGAATTGGATGGAAGCTAAATTATACACTGAATATCTGTAGTTATGTTAAGAAAGGGGATGAATTAGGATATATGGGAGTTTTGTGAAACTTTTAATTGCTGAAGATATAATGACTGTTTCAGTCTACTTTATGACTGTGTGGACTGCAAAAAGCAAAACTGTAGGGCTGCATGAATCACTAAATTGACTTTTCAGATTGAAAATCAGAAGATCCGTCTATAGTGAAGAAAGAGTTCCTTATGCACATGTCAATGGAGTCTAATAAAAAAATATGTCCACTTCAAAATGATCACCCTTTTGTCCATTGCATGCTTAGCAACTAATTGCACTCTCGTTTCTTGTAGCCGGAAGGCAAGCCTAAATCCACTGAATTCAGTAAAACTAGAACAAGGAACATTAAATATTAATGTCATAAAAAGAAAGGATTGATATGTACCATCAATTTCAATGCCCTTAGGAACAAATGGAACAGAACCAGTAGCAATGATGATATCTTTTGCAGTTACTATTTTGTCTGAGGAGCCAACTTTCACCTTTTGAGGACCCTGCACAGATTGATAAATAAAGCAGTAACCAAAATGTCAAAATTTTCTTTTTGCCTTTTCATTATAGCTTGACTAATAAACAAATAGCTCAATTCCCTAATAGTTTGTCTGGAATGTAAAAATAAAAAGGAATTTGATTTCTAAATCAATTTCATCCAAATAATTTTCTATTTTCAAACATTCCCATCACAAAGCGAGTGATCATACTGATATCTAAGCATTTATAATGCCATAGAATCCTCACAGGCAATATGTCACATTACCAGAATAGTTCCAAAACCAGTAAGTATGTCTACTCCAAGCGCTTTCATTGAGTTGGTCAAGTTATTACGGATTTTCGAAGCAAGATTATTAGCATGATCAGCGACTCCTTGTCTGTCATAGCCGGCAGCAGAAACCTAAAACGAGCAAAAAATAAAGCAAAATAATCATGTAAGTGTCAATCACTCTACAATCTACACATCTACCATGTAATAATATTCTAAGAATTTGGTTGTCTTTCTGTCAACCAACCAGAAATCATTGTTGGCATAACTTTTGTAGCAATTATTATAAAAGTCAACTTACTATACATGGCGTTATATTATATACGACGTTCATTTTAATTAAATTCATATTCGAATTTCATTACAAATACTCCCACATAGTGCAACACTCTAACCTGTAAGCCAAAGGACTTCAAGTGATGATCGCTCTTTAGTTCTCGCATACGACCACTCACGGCCAAAAGAGCTTTGGAAGGAACACAGCCTCGGTTCACACATGTCCCTCCCACCACATCTCCTTCCACAATAGCTGTTTTCAAACCCTGCAATCATACCGTTAATAAAACTTCTCTCACAAAAATGTGATACTCAACTTACTCTATCCCGCAGTCAGCATTCAATATTCATTAACGGCTATCAATTTCTCGATACATCGTATATATGAAGATCAATTGCCATATCAATTTCCATACGCACACTTGAGATTAATTCGGTTTAGTAACTTAGTAACAACTATGATTATCAATTTATCAAAGTATGCATCCCGCATTAACAAGTAGGCATGTAGTTTTGTTTTCTGAGATCGAACCTTCTCGACGGCATGAAGCGCGGCGCCGTGGCCGCCAACGCCGGCGCCGATAATAAGCAAATCGTAGTCGAACGATTTGGGAGGGATGCCATTGCTAGAAAGCGCGGCAGAGACTGCGGCGGAGCGAGGGCGGCGAGGGAGGTGGGAGTGGTGGCGGTTGCGAGAAGCAGCGAGACCTGAAGCAAATGCCTCGCGCCTCAAGCCGCAGAAGCGGAGATTGAGAGGCGTGGCGACGGCGGGAGAGTGGAATGAGTGTCGTGATCTGGAAACGGTGGCGGCGGAGGAGGAGGTCGCGGAGAACGAGAGAGAGAGCGAGGAATGCATTTTTGGAGGGAGGGAGAAATGGAAATGGAAAATGGTGAAGTGAAGGAGATGTATAGTAGAGAGAGATCTAAAAGAGAGAGAAAATGAGACCTCGAGAAGTCCGTTGAGAGTTGGGAACAGTGGGAAGGGAGAACAAAGGGGCGGACAAATCAAAGAGCGGTCGATCAACTACTTTTGTTAGCTTTGAACTTTGCGTAATAATCTCAATGTTTTTCTTTTTTTTCTTTCCCTCGACATTTGGTAATATAAACTATAGACAAAGCACTCGAGTTTGATAAAATCATTGAAGAGCATAGTCTGGCCTATTTTATTTCATTCAAAATAAGTGGTGTGTTAAATTGCTGTTTTATACATATAAATATTATGTTAGACAAAACTAACAAAAATACAAAAATTAATTATAACTAGTTAAAAGTTTTTAAGTCGACTTATTCAATTATAAATATTTAATAAAATTATATGTTGAAATAGATAATAAATATAAAATAAGATAAATAATCATATTTATTTGATATTTTTATTTAAATTTTATATTTATTTTATAGATAAAAATATATTTTAAAGCATGATTGTGAAAATTGAATCGAACCAGTTGATTTGATCAATTGGATCGATAACTAATTTGGATATCAAATTGATCAATTAAATGGTCACATCAAACTATTATAAATTAATTTGGTTTCATAAAATTGAGTGATCTCCAACCAGTTTGGAAACTCGAACGGGTTTAACACATTTATAAAATGTATTATATTGATATCTCATGTGGCTAGAGGATCGTGAGTATTTATTGTGGTCAAAATGGTTTGCATACTAGCACTCCTAATTAATATCCAGAAGTTAATCTCTTATCATTGGAGCACCCACCAAGATTTGAATCTATGTACCCCACAACCTTCAAGCTATCAACTCTCCTATATATAAGCCTATACTCCTTAGTCTTCTGCAAGTACCTAATCACTTTGTTAGCAACTATCCAGTGATCATTCCCAGGGTTCGACTGGTAATTACCAAGAACGCCAACTATGAAAGCAATATCAGGTCCAGTGCATACCTAAGCATACATGAGGTTGTCCTAAGCTATGTTATGTAAAAGTTACCCGTTTTTAATAGTGATGTATTTATAGTATTTGGGGTGTTACAAATGATACATGTAACATTGTTGGCAAATGTATAATGAAGATGATTGATAATTTTATGATACTTCAATTGATGTGGCATATCTTCCTAAACTTCGAAATAACTTAACTTTTTTTAACACTTTAGACTTTATTGGTTGTACAAATTGAGCATACGCCAGAGTCTTGAGAGTTTCTAGAGGTGCCTTGACATGTTAAGAATTAGAAGTTGCAAAATGGACTATATACATTTCAAGATAATTATAGGTGCAATTGCAATATGTTATATTTTAAAGCTTGACCAAACTCATTTGTGACATCTAAGCTAAGTCATACAACTAGACAAAAAACTGAAAGAATTTAGCAAGAAAAGTTTGCTTGGTGGCCATTAGTCTAAAAAGACAATTTTGTGCTAGCATTGTGTTTATGGAAGAGTATAAAGTAAACCTTAGGAATAAGGTGTGAGATTCTTTATTATATCTATTCAAAGGCACTTGAGAGAGGAGTTTGTTTCAATGTTTGGAGTGAGGTTCACAACTTTCATTGATTTTTATTCATGAAAAAATATTGAATTTATGTCTTGAAACAAAATAGCAATGTCTTCCTCAAATTCAATGCCTTCTTGATATTGGATTTATATATAGTTTGTTTCAATGTTTAAAGTGAGGTTCATAACTTCCATTGATTTTTATTCATGAGAAAATATCGAATTTATGTCTTAAAACAAAATAACAATGTCTTCCTCAAATTCAATGTCTTCCCGATATTTTATTTATATATAAAGTGTAGGTATAAAGTAATAGGACCTCAAGGAATCAAAACTCGTAATTAATAGGGATGAGACATCTGACAATACATCCATAAAATCAAAGTCACATAAAACTTCATTTAAATAAAGTTGAACCTCGTTCCACTAGAAAAAGGTTGAAGTAGAAATTGAAGTTCTTAAAAAAAAAACAGCATACATTTGAGAATGTCATGTCATTAAAACATAAACAACTTTGAAAATTTTCAATTTTGTATGAAGATTATATGTGATTGAAAAGTTTCAAAGTTATGCTTATCTTAAAAAATCATCTTAAGAAAATTTTATAGAATTTTGAAATGCAAAATGCAAAAGTAGATAATACATCCTACAAAGCCCTTCTTATGCTATTTACGGGAATGACACCACAAAAATAATCCTAACATGCATCCAATATTTTTTATGGTTTTAATATCTATTGAATAATTTAACTCAAATAATTATCTTTTTCAATCTATAATTTTCAATATCTCTAGTTCTAACTTGAATTTAAATATTTTTTAAAAATATCAGAAATGAAAGCTAGATGGAAAATAGTTATAGGATTCATTTATCAAAGTATTACAAAGTTGGTTTATTTATACAAAGATAGAAAATAACTATTTTGTTCTTTCCATGAAGAGCCATGCACATTGCTTTCTTTCAAGAATTGTAGTTTTCACCGGTAGGAGGATGAGAAACTAAGGCAATGCCAGGATTGTCGGAAGAATGAAGAATCAAGGGGTTAGAATCATCAATGACAACCATGACCATGAGAGAAAAAAAAGAAGAAAGCAATAGGCACGGAAGCAAAAATTTTGATACTATATCAGAAATGAAAGATAAATGAAAAAATTTTAGGATTCATTCATTAAAGTATTGCAAAGTTGATTTATTTATACAAAGACACAAAATAACTAACTTGAGTAACCAACTAACTGTCATAATCAATTATCTACTCAAATAACTTTTAGTAATTGTCATAACAAACTACTCAAATAACTAACGGTAACTGCTGTGATAAAAAGTATCAATACTTAAAAATAACAATAACGATATTAATTATTTATCCCAAATTTAAAATATAATTTATATGTTTAATTTTTTTTATTACAAACTTCAATTGTAATATAATATATATTATTAGACTTATTTATTTATTATAATCTTAATTGTATAAAACAAATACTTATTATTTGCAATGCAGAAATTAAAATACTAATTTTATATTTTTAAAGTTGTTAATGCTTAATCAAATAATTTTTTTATTTTTTATATGATATCTATTTAAAAATTGAAATATTCTAAAAGTTAAATAAAAATATATTGCAGAAATTCACACAAATGATTAATGTGGATTGTACTAATAATCTTAGGCTCTATTTGTTTGCAGAGAAAAGAAAGTGAAAGAAAAAGAAGAAATGAATAATAAAGAAATATGATTTACACATTTATATTCTGTTTTAATTTAAAACTTTAATTTCATCTCTTTTTACTCTACCAAAGAATACCTTAATGATTTGTTTGAATGTAAAACATAAAAAATCACAAATAATAAATATATTTTAATGAAAGAAATAAAAATAAATAAAGCTATGTTGCAAAAAAAATACTTATTACTTATTTTCATTTAATTTTTTTCCCTGAAGGCAAAGGAGCAGAAAGTTGAAAAACAGAGAAAAAAACACAGGAACCATTGTCGCGGTGTAAAAGCCCCGCGTTCACTCAGTTAATCGGTTTGGTCTAGTTTTTCCAAAATTCCAAACAGTCGCTCCGTCCAATGTGATCAAAATGCGACAGAAAGAAGCGCGCAATCGCACGGATCGCACTGAAGTGTATGGCCCATTCGTGATTTTCCGGAACCTCCAGGGGCATTAATGCGAATCCACATCATTAATTCAATGCGTTAATAGTTTTCTACTTCTCGTTTTGCTTAATCGAAGGTCTTGGACAGAGAAAAAATATTAAAGGGGGGAGAGAGAGAGAGAGAGAGAGAGAGAGAGAGAAGAGGGAGAGGAGTGAAAGTTCACGCACGCTGCTATGTTGATGGCGGTTAGGGTTTCCTGTTGATCCCGCAAAACTTACTTCCTTTGCTGCAATTGTTTTTTACTTTCATCCTCCTTCTCCTCAAAACCCTAATTCGAAGCCCCCCAAAATTGAGTGTGCCCGTTGTTGCTTCAATTTCGAGGATTTGCGATGGGAGCGCCGGAGAAATCACAACCTAACACTAATTCGATGCAGGCAAGTCTTCTCTATTGCAATTGGAGACCTTCTGCCTTGCCCTAGAATCTAGTCTCTGAAGGTTTTTTGCTTTTTGATGTTGTTTGGAGTTCGCGTTTCGATTTAGTTTATTGGAGGCTTTTGATAGATTCAAGTGTTAGCTTCGTAAATTCATTTGAATTGGTTTTCACTTGGTATATCACTCGTGTTCTGCTATGCTTCCGTTGCGTGGTTTCTTAAACAACTTGTTTTGGTGGTTTCTATGTTTTAAGCAATCCATTTGTTGCAGTGACGGACCCATATGTTTTTTTTTAGTGGAGGCAAAGCTTTCTATAATATCCCCCACGGAGAAATTTTTGTGTATTAAGTTGTGATATAAACTGTTCTTTTAAATGTGGCTAGGTGGGGTGTGTGTGTGTGTATGGCGTGGATGGTAGCAAGTTCATCTCATAAGAAATTGACCTTTGAATACTCTAGGACTGGTTATGCATGGAAATATGGTTCCATGCTTTCTGTTCGTGAAGAATTGGGCTTGTTAGGTGCCAATTAAATTATCCAAGCAAATAGGCTTGAATCTAGATATATGCTTCTTGCTATAATAATTGGATATGCTTTCGTGGACCTTATCCCCAGGAATTTTTAGGAAGTTAGAAATTGAACTGATGGGTAAGAATTTAGTTTTTACCTTCAAAACTTGTTGGGCACATACTCTTTTGAGCTGTCGTTATTACTATTAGACAAGAATCCAGTAGTGTTGGCATGTTTGGTTTAAGACCTTTGGATAAACAAAGACTTATTTGAGCCAGAGATGAATTTCTTGATGCTAGATCTGAGGATTTTGGATTCAATTTGGTTGGATAGTATTCTATATTTTATCCGTTTGAATATTTATCCGTTACTGTTAATATGTGATGGTAGAATTAGTAAAGTTGTTGTCGTGTCACTGGGCAGTGCACTAGTTATGGACTTATGGTCCAATTTAGTCTTCTGATGATGTCTTGCTAGTAGCTTGGTGTTCACTAAATGTACGAAGCATTTTCTTTTTTCTAGGGTTACTTGCACTATTTCCCTTTCTTACTTAATTTCCTCAACCTTTTGATTGTTACTACCCTGAATGCTGCTTGTTGTGTTGTGTTTGCTACCACTTTCTTTTCAGAGTTGGAATTGTACTTCTTTCACCATAACAATGTTCAATGACGTGAATAGTAAATTATTAATTCTGGCATCTGTTGATATGTTTTGACTTAAGCACAACAGGCAAATCCAACCCAAAAGACTAGTCCATTATGTGGGAGTCTCATGGCGTAATCTAGCTTCCTATTCTACTCAATGTGGGACTCATAACATGATACTTGATATCGTGTTCTTAGATTTGTTAATCGTTTCCCTAGTCATTAATGAGATCCCACTTAAATTAAAAAAATTATACCCAATTGTTACAGTTTCTCTGGCATTTAATTGGATTCTCATGAGGTTGTTTGTCTCTTGGCTTGTTTTCATATAAGCTACTCGTTCCTCTCTTGTGTAGACTGGTCAGTTTTTTAGTTTAACTTTTTAAGAATTTATCAACCATTTTATTTTATAATAAAAATTCACATGTTGTTTACTAGTAAAACAGATTTTGTATTAAAAGATCAGTACTCAGTAGTAGTATATTTATCTTTTCAGTGCTTTAATCTTGGTTTTTTGCAAACACCCTTATTAAAACAGACTTTGTATTAAAAGATCAGTACTCAGTAGTAGTATATTTATCCTTTCAGTGCTTTAATCTTTGTTTTATGCAAAACACCCTTATTACAAGTGAGGAAAGAAGATCCTATCTGGTGTTAGTATTCTCATGTGAGACAGGTTCAAACTCTGGTTAAATTTCAATTACTCTCGTTTCTTGGCATGCCAGTTTCCTCAAACAGTCAGGATTAGCTTTTGAATATAGTAAAATTTGTCTGATTGGATGTTTATTTCTTAACTTGAAAAGATACCTTAATACTTTTTGGAGATAAATTATTGCAAACGATGATTGTTAAACAATTAGGAAACCAAAATGTCATCCACTTGGTCTTCAGAACTGAAAGTCATGAATGAAATAATTTTGTATCAATGATAATGTCAATTTTTATTCAGTCCTTCATGTTCATTAATTACTATCGATGTAGAAAGAAATTTCTTTTTATTATACTATGTAATTTGAGTTTATATTTCTTTCCTTCTTTTTTGTTCTTCTGATTTTGCTCCTACCAATAATATTGTAAGAGAAATTGGAAGTAGGGGGCATTCTTTTTTCATTTGGCTCATTAAAAACACTTTTCTTTTTCGGACTTGTTTTCAGCTGCTAGTTGCTTCACATTCTTTCTAGCAGAGCCTTTAAATTGTTTTTGAAGGAAAGAGGAAATAAAAAGATTTCCAAACAAATACATTATGATTTAGATTTCAGTGATTCTATTACATGAACAATATAGCTATTTTCACAAGAGACAGCAGTTGGTCTGCTTAAGATTAATGCATGTAGTTTATTTGTTTTATTTTTACTTATATTATAATACAATTTGTGTATTTTGAAATTCTTACATGGAATATGTTCTTACAACCTTTGCTTCTATATTGCTATAAACTGTGGTTGAGAGGCATATATGATGATTTCTTTTTACTTAATCTCTCTTCTAATTCGATTTCAGCGTGTCAAGGTATATCGTCTGAATGATGATGGGAAATGGGATGACCAGGGTACTGGACATGTCTCTGTTGATTATTTAGAGGTTTGTAAATCTTTTTATTTTGATGAAGCTTTTATCTGTGACATGACAGCTTGGTTAATGGTATCATTTGATCTGTGTAGCTTATTACACCTGGTGGAAAAAGGCTTTTGTGTTGCTTCTTATTGAAGCCTGCATTTGTAATTGGCTTGCCTATTGCTTTTATCTGCTTTATTTTCCCTTGGGTAGTGTTTGGATAGAGAATTTCAAAATTCTATGGAATTTGAAATGTATGGGAATTTAATTTAATTGCTTCAATTAAATTAGAAAAAATTAAAATAGCAAGGTGCAACATAGATAGAGATGCACTAAAGTTTTTAGGTGGGAGAGTTCATGGTGAGAGTGAGACCATGAAAGAGAAAGAATTTCCAATTTTTTTTTTCACTTTAGATATTATTTGAAATCCCTTCATTTTAGTTGGATTTTTTCCCCTACAAAACCCCCATTTGCATAAATCAAAATCTAGATATATAATTTATCATATCTAACATCTCCATCATCCAAATTCTCCTATTAGGGGCATCACTGATGTCCTTTGCATCTTGGTCTTGAACCAAGTCCTTATCTTCAATGTGGAGTATCCCCATCCAAGTTGTCCACATCCAAACCTTCATTGTTCCATCATCATTTTCCACAATCCAGTCATTGTCGGACGAAACATCATCCAGATTTAGCTCAAGATTCTTCCCTTTCGTAGCTTGCTTCTTTTTTGGTCATTCTTGAATTAGCCTATAAAATACAACTTTGTTCAATGTTTTATGCTTTGATCAGTTTCTTCTTTTGGTTTAGACCTAAACAAAAGCAAATACAATTAAGATTTAAGACGCACAAGTAGTTGGCTAGTAGGTAATTTCAAAGAGGGGATTAGAATTTGTATTTGACCTCTTTGCTTGAAACTCTAGTTGTGTTCACACTTCGAGGAACTACATAATGTCAAGCTTAATATCCAAATAACATTTTTGAAGTATGGATGTTCATCTCCATAAGACTCCCAACACGGTCCCACCAATTTGTTGGAGTCTTCTTATCAACTATCATTCTAGCTAAGGACTACCAAACTGAGTCAATCCTTGTAATCATCAAGTTGGACATCAACCTTACATAGTTTTCATGATCAATCACCATCCTTGTCACGCAATCATATTCATATAGCTTCAAGATCAGACTTAAATCCAGGACTATGGTGTAATTGAGGGTTAAGAAAATAGTCCACAGCATGTGAACGCTTTTGAATGGAAGAAAGTTGGGTGCACCATAATAACTCATGGGTGGACTGACAAAAGGAGGGCAATATTGAGGGTGGCCTATTAGCCTTAAATTGAGGGTGCACCATAAAATAGTCCACATCAAAAGCCTTTGCATCCTCATTTAAACGTGAACTATCTTCTTAACCCTCAATTAACACTATAGTCCTGAATGCAAAGTCGGCTGCACCATAATAACTAAAGAGTGGACTGATTCCACAATCCAGCCTGGCAATTTCACCAATTTCTGATCCTGCATGTGAGTCAGCTAACATAGGGCGCTGAAGATTGTTGAATTGCACACTCCTACCATTTGTTGCATGATTTTAACTCCGATGGATGCTTTTATCTTTGTCTTTTGAATTATAAAATTATCTGTTTAATAACATTTTCCTTTAGGATTGTTGAAAATATTAATTTTAGCTGCTTTCTTCTAATATCTGAGTACCATTATATGAGTTGTAAGGTTAGCTTGGTGGTGAAGGGAGGGGGGAGAGGTCGTGGGTTTGAATTCCTCGCATTAAGAAACAACTAACAACTAACATTTGCCAATAAAAAAAATTTGAGTACCATTACATCTTCTGCTTCCCCCATGTTAATATTTGTGATATATAGCTAATATGGTTTGGGTATTCAAAAAATGTTGTCAGTAGGTATTACTACATGTAAATGCATATCGTTTAGCTGATTTTTCTTTTTTTCTTTTATTAGACAAACTCTGAGATTCATTGCATTGAAAATAAATAAAAAATCTTATAATGCAGCGATCAGAAGAGCTGGGCTTATTTGTTTATGATGAAGAGGATAATGAGAACATACTTTTGCATCGCATCAGTTCTGATGATATATATAGGAAACAAGAAGGTAGTTGGTAGCTTTTATCCTTCCTCCCTCTCTTTTTCAATAAAGGGAATTTGTCTTTCATTTATGCTTGAATAAAAGGGGTCATGGTGTTTATCAGTTTGATGGATGCTTTTGTTCTTCAGATACAATCATCTCATGGAGAGATCCAGAATATGCTACAGAACTGGCACTTAGCTTTCAAGAGCCTAGTGGCTGCTCTTACATATGGTTATAACTTACAACTAGCTAATGATTGCCAGAGTTATGTTTTTTCTGGGTTTTGTTTCTGCTGCTGTAGATTGAGCTTAATTACCTTTGCTTGTTTTGGTCAGGGACAATATTTGCAATGTCCAGAGGAATATGCATTTTAATACATTAAATAGTAAGTAATGCAAACTTTAATCTCATTATTAGCTCTTTGTAGGATGTGCTTCTGTTTTAGTGTCATTGTTTGAATGTTCAATAGATCATCTATGAAAATTATTTCCTAGGAGCTGGTTTTAGTTTCTGCAACAAAAGAATATAATATGTACTGCTGAATCGTGCTATTTACTTACTGTTTTTGATAATTTCTTTTGCTTTGTTTGCCTAATCAACTTGTTTACTGTTTTATTTACTAAGTATGATTATTTTTGCTGGATATCTCAGGTGAGCCATTTCACAGTGTAAACAGTGAGCCAAGGGAGTTGCCTGCTGTTGAGCTATCAACACTTCCTTTGATTCTAAAGGTTTGGACATTCTGTTTATCTTCTTGTTTTTGTTTATTTCTTTTATATAGAATAGTAACAATACACACACACGTAAGCCATGAAACTCAAATATATTTTCATCTATTTTGCCCTTTGGTTTGCAGACTGTGGTTGACAGTGGCTTTGCAGATCAGTTGCGGCTTACAGAACTAATATTAAGTGATGTAAGCTAACTTAAAACTTGGGTATTAGTGCATGTTTTGTCTTCATTGGGTACACCAGTGACCTTCGTTCTGCATAATTGGGTGATCTCTCCTATCATTCATTTAAGTTTCAATCTTTTGGTTGCAAACCTGTGCTTTTCTTATAATGATTTCTAGATTTTTTCAATGTTGTTTTTGGTGTAGAATTTACTGTGATGGTGCATATCACAGATCTAAGAGTCCTTATCCCAATTCCTATACATAATCAAACTCATTCTAGTCTTGGCATCTTAGTTGTTAATACTTAATATAACACATGATAATGGTGTTATCACACTGTCACATTGCGTTGCAGCCCCCTGCTCTTGTCATGTCTAATGCAGCTGAAATGGCACTTTTCTGCTTGTACATTTTATATATGCATCCTTTTTCACCGGTGTTTATATTGCAGCAAGAGTTTTTTCGGAAGCTGATGGAAGTATTCAGAATGTGTGAAGACTTGGAAAATATTGATGGCCTTCACATGATTTTCAAAATAGTCAAAGGGATTGGTCAGTATTCATTTTTACATCATTTTGATTTAGATCCTTATTTTTGTCAATTATGTCCTCATTCATTCTTGTGATATGTTTGCTACATTGCAGTTCTGCTAAATAGTCCAGCGATTTTTGAGAGAATTTTTAGTGATGACTTTATAGTGGACATTATTGGTGCCTTCGAGTGTAAGTGCATTCTTCTGAAATTTCCCCCCATTTAAGTGACATGAGCTATTCATATTTAGCCATTATGTGGTTTTGCTTTTATTTTATTTTATAATTTGTTGGTTGTATTTTAGCCTTTCTTACCTGCTAATAGAGGTTTAAGTTTGATGTACTTGATTTAGATGATTTCATTTCTTCATTCTGAACCACTTGGTTTAGCAATATGCAGATGATCCAGAGGTTCCTTGTGTTCAACATCATCGTAAATTCTTAAAGGAGCATGTTGTTTTTAAGGAGGTATGGTATGTTATCTTTTTATTTTTGGAGAGCTGCAATATAGGTAGATCTGTACTCTGTAGATGTGGTAGGAAATTTTACCTAATAATATTTTACCTACTTTCTCTTGTAGGCGATACCTATAAAAGATCCCGTTGTGTTGTCAAAGATACATCAGACATATAGAGTTGGTTTTTTGAAGGTTTGACTCTTTTTATGCCTTTAATTGCCGATTGTTTTCGTCTTCAATGTGATTTTTACCTTCCCTTCTCACTTTCAGGATGTTGTTCTGGCGAGAGTCTTGGATGAGGGTATTGGTGCAAATCTTAACTCCATAATACATTCAAACAATGCCCATGTAAGATTTGATTAACAAGGAATGAAGACATATCATTTAATTTAGTAAATGTTGTCCTTATTGTTGTCTGCTCTGCTATTTTTTAGGTTGTCTCTTTGTTGAAGGATGACAGTACATTTATCCAGGAGTTGTTTGCTAGGCTAAAATCGCCCACCACCTCTCAAGAATCAAAGAAGAACTTGGTAAGCCTTGATGAAGATATTGTTCTATTTGCTTCTCTTTGGCTATACCTGGAAAGGAAAGCTATTCCCCCTTATGGGCCTCATCTCCCTCCAATAAGCAAATGTTTCAGGGGGATTGGGTTCTCATCACATTCCCTTCTCCTTATATTTTGTACTCGAGACAGAACTATCCCCTTTCCCCTCCCATCCCTCTTATGACCACTCATCTAACAAACAAACTTATAAATGGGTGTGCTACTGTACAATTTACATCGTGATGTTAGTTCATATTTGACTTTGTTCCTGCCTGAAGATGTAGCTTGTTATATATTTGCAATCAGGTGGTTCTATCTGGTGAAGTTTTACATTTTACTTGTAAAAGAAATAGAATCCCAGTAAATAGTATCTACTTGTTTCTCAGTTTCATGTTCCCATATTTTGAGTTGGTTATGAACATGTTATCACCTTAAAATAAAACGAAAAATAGTGACGTGCTATGCTTATTCTTCATCTTACTTTTTCTTCCAAAAAAGTCAAGTAAATGAAGATGTGCCATAACAGGGGTAACTTGGTAGATACTTGCGAAATTACATTTTTATTAGAATAGGGTTAATGCTTTACTTTCTTTAAAATGAATTATGCCTATGCAACTTTTATTACATACTGAGGTTTTATGTTAGTAGTTCTTTCTATCTTGTATGGTTGTATTTCTATAGTGCTTAAATGTAAATGCTGCCTTGTTTAATCGATTCTTATTCTAAATACTGTTTGCCTTTTATGTGGGATGAACAGGTTTATTTCTTACACGAGTTTTGTAGTTTGAGCAAGAGCTTGCAGATGGTCCAGCAGCTTCGGCTTTTTAGGTATGTTACATTTGAATGGTCATCATGACACAGCCTGTTTTGCTGCTTGTCTTTTAAGAACTAATTTTGTTAAGCATATTAAAAGAACTGGTGCTGCTTCCTTTTCCTCCACTTATTTTGGAAGTGTACAGTAGCCTTCTGTGGAATTATTTTTCCCTAGTCTGTTATGAAGTATGTGATAGTGGACCTAATTAGATCTTTTAACTTAGCCTTACTGGAAACACCTGAATAACAATTGGCACATGCTGCATACTACCTTCGGACCTAAATAAAAAAAAAAAATTTAACTAACTTACCCGAGGTTAAGTAAGTTGGTTAATGTCATTTAATTCTTCTAATGACATTTGAAAAATAATCTTTTTTCCTAAAGTGCCCTTCATTGGAACTTGATTTAAGAATAAAAAGGAGTTATTGGAATTATAAACACAATAAATTGAAGAGTATTTCTGGGATGATATTATTAAATAGGGTCAAAGTAGTTAGAATTTGCTTATATTTGATTCCAATATTTATTTTTTTTGAGAAACTGTGCTTCAACTTTGAACTATTGATGTGATATTTAAGTATTGTGTGGTATCAAATGTAATAATTGTTTTTATTTCATTTACTGTTAAATATTTTTACCATAAAATCTGTTATAATTTTTCAAATACAAATATTTAATTAATATATAATAAATTTAATAGCAGCATATTTATTATATAATTTTAATATTTAATAAATTTAATATTATTCTATTATAACAAAATTTAACAGAACTCATGCATCTTGTGCTCCAAGAGTTGTTTTTTAGTTCCTAATCATGATATGTGCTTTAATATCTCTTTGTTAATTGCATATGTTATGTTTTATTATTGATCATGAATCTTACAATTCACGACACTATTCGAAAAATGGGTCTTCCAATTCATGATTTGAATCCCAATTCAACTACATTTTCAAATTCTGAATGTCTATAGGGAACTAATGAACGAAGGCATCTTTGATGTTGTCACCAATGTTTTGCAAAGTCAAGACAAGAAGCTTGTGTTAACTGGGTATTACTTCCCCTTTGCCAATTTGATCTGCATAAAATTTCACTTGACTTTTGTATTTTTTTACTTTCCTTATGATTAATTTCTAATAGGAAATCATTGTGATGGTTGCAGAACAGATATCCTCATTCTTTTCTTGAATCAAGATCCTAATCTTCTGCGATCCTATTTTGTTCGACTGGAAGGATTTGCTCTTCTAGGACTTTTGGTATGTTCTGTATGCAACTGAGTTCATACATTCTTTCTAGATGACATTCATATATAAAGAGTTAGCAGAAATAAATAAAAAAAAAAAAAATTGTATGTGAACCTATATATAGTATGCTTTGTTGCTATACTGCAATTTTGAAACCAGAAGTCAGTTGTGTTATTTAGTGGGGTGTTTTGCTTGTTTCCTTGTATTAGTGCTGCAGACTGTTGTAGGATATATGTGTAGTCTGTGATAGTAAAACTGATGTATTACTTCAAGAATGAATGCAAGGCATGGTATAGTGTTGCTTATGGTTCAGAGCCAAAGGAAAGGAAAGATTGAGACACTGGACTGTTTTTTGAGAGTGTGAACTGTCAACAGTTACTGCAAAAAGTAACTATGGGGTTTGATTGGTCCTATGGAAGATGGGGGACATAAGGTTAGACAGATAGAAAGGAATCTGAAGAACTCAAGCTTCATAACACCCTAAGGGAAAGTTTGATTGTGTTCTAGTGTCCCCCCCCCCCACCCCCCTCAAAACCGCCGTGTAAAATAATTTTAAAACTGTTTTTTGAAAAAGAAAAAGAAAAAAAGTTCTGTTTGGTGATACTGTTTTTAAAGCAGTTTGTGAAGTTAAAAAATAAGAATTGGAAACATTAAAAATTGCTCCTTTTTTAAAATTTAAAAAAATCTTTAGACTCATTGGCCACACCATGTTATAACTTACTTGCATCATATCCATTATCATTGGATACAACGGCCAGTCCATGTCCTCACTCTGAACTACACTCTGGAACTGATTAAAATTTAATTATTGGGAGGCATAAAATGTGATTTATGGATGCTATCTACTTATTTTCAATATTTATTAGTTGATTTGTTATATATATATATGTAGTTATGACTTATGGGAAGGCTAGTCCGGCTTGTATTGATTACTGATGCTATCTTGTGCAGGTTAAAGGAATGTTAACAGATTTTGGAGAGAACATGCACTGCCAGTTTCTTGAAATTCTTCGCAATTTATTGGACTCATGCACATTGTCTGGACCACAGGTTCATCTTTGTGCTGTTTTCTGGAACCTATCAATTTTTACCTTGTTTGTAACTTGTTTTTGTATGACCATTATTCTTCTTGACTGAAATATATTTATATTTGTGTTTCTTATGTAGTTCTTAATTTTTAGCTAGAGGTCTTATCTTTGACTTAAAATTTATCAACTCAATTCATATCCTGATACTTGTTGTTTGCATATATATACTTTTTTTATGGCTGTATTTTATTTAAATGGTAATTTTCTATGCTCATTTTCATTAATATTCTCTCTTTCCATTGGATGTTGCTTTCAACTATCTTGATTTTTTGTTCTTTTTTTTTGGGGGGGGGGGGGGGGGTAATTTCTAACTTAGTGGTGGTAGCTTTGCATTCAGAGTCAATTCATTTGTGGTTGCTTTTCCTATTTAAGATTTGAATATTGTGTTTTATTTTATGTATATTTAATCTTTGGTAAAATAAATCTCAGGCTGATGTATTTTTATGGGAACTGGGAGTTACTGACAGTCATTGGCAGAAAGTAGGAACAGACGAACAGTAGCTAGGGGTTATGCATTATTAGAATATGTTGAAATGAATAGTAACTGTTATGTTGATAGTTTAGGGCAGATAGTTTGGATCAGTTTCATTTTATTAATCATGTTTAATAAGGGAATAGGGGGATAGATGTGTTATCTTATAATTTGGACAGTGAACACAACTAAGTGTTTTTTACTCTGGGACAGCAAATTCTGCTGTGTTTTGTGTGATTTAATAAAATACTATTCTTCAATTTATCAACTGGTGTTCTATCAATTTTTTCTTGCTTTGCTTTTGAAGTCAACATACTAAGTTTTGTTTGTGCAGGGATAAATTTTGAATGTTGAGTTGTATTTTATAATATATCTGCTGAATTGTTGGAAAAACTTGTCAGTTAAAGTTTCACGTAAGATGAAAGTCTATTTCTATGTTCGTATAATAGGTATTACTGAACTTGTTTTATTGACTGCTTTAGTTTTATCTGACAGAGGGACACTATTATTGACATATTCTTTGAGAGGCATTTGGGGCAATTGATTGAGGTTATAACAGCATCTTGTCCTTCAGAAAATACTGCTGATGCAAATGGCAAATCAATAGGTCCTGGACGAAGAATTCAGTGTCAGAGTGGAACAAAGCCGGAGATACTATCAAACATATGTGAATTATTATGCTTTTGTGTCCTACATCATCCATACAGAATAAAGTATTTCCTTGTTGCTCTGCAGTATCGGTTGACTTTTTGCTGTTAAGCATGGAAATTATGTTCATGGTTCTCTTTGCTGTTTTTAGGTGCAACTTTCTTCTTAATAATGTGATTGAAAAAATATTGCTATTGACACGGAGAGCAGAAAGATACTTGGTTGTTGGTGCTGTCCGGTTCGTTCGAACTATTCTCTCTCGCCATGTAAGTTATCATTTATGCAGATATTTGTGACTTGAAAAGCGAATATTCTAAATAATGTTAATCTGATAACTGTTTGGGGGGAATTTACATTGAGTAGATAGATGCCTATTATTACTTTTGTATAATAGAGCTATGTTACAGGCTACAAATTTCTCCTAAAAAGCAGATTGAGAAGTAAATCTGTGAACAGATAATACAGGAAAATAATGGATAACTCGACTGTAATGGCAGCTATGTATCATGAAACCAACTTTTACTGCAGCTAAAGCCTGGAAATAGTTTAATGTTTTATTATACTTCAGCATAATTGTAGAAATTATGTGATCTGCGAATTGTATCGAATGGTTTGATACACACCAATGATTTTTAGAGAGCTAGCTATATGGTGGCCAAAATAAGGACATGGATTGCCAGGAAATTATGTTTTTCTGTTTTGAGAGTGAATGATGGAGATGTGCTGATTCAAGATCTTTTTTTTTTTTTTTTTACTAAGTTGGGTCAAGGATGACCCAATGCGATCTGAAGTGAAATGATACTGAACATTTTTCGAGAAAAAAAGAAAGGAAAGAAAACAGATAAGCAAATGCACTTCATTTGCAGGAGAATTCCTATTTTGTTAGTCTATTACTGTGAATTTTTCCTCTGCTGTTCTTGAGACAGAACAAAGGAACAGATTTTCCAAATTGTGGGCCTATTTTTTAAAAAAACTTATATATGAAATTTCACTTGCTAGTAATATTCAGTTTGACTTGTATTTTATGATTTTATTTTGTACTTGCAGGAAATTTGTGTTTTAAGTTGTTTTGGGCTCAGTTCCTGGTAGAAAATGATTGCATTAAGCATTTTGTTAATGATGCATATGTACATCATCTATCATTTATATAATATATTTGAAGCTATTTTTAATTTTCCGTCTAAATCTAACCATTCCCAATTCAAAACTTAGGTTCTCTAATTTGAATATAGAATTGATACCCTTGTTCCTCAAAATTATTAATAATTTTCATTTTATATATATTTTTTTGAATCATGTTTTGAACTAGAGTTTTGTCTGTTGCAACTTGCAAGCCCTTTCTTCTTTAGATGTCTAATTTTTTGCGACTAAGTTGAATCTGTTAGTTTGGAGATCATCCTCCTTATTACCAAAGAAATGTTTTTTCTTTATAAAAACTGTTCATTTTGTATTTCATTAACAGTTTGGAGTGTTAACATGCAGGATGAGCATCTGATAAATTATTTTGTTAGGAATAATGTTCTGAAGCCAATTATTGATGTCTTTGTTTCTAATGGCAATCGCTACAATCTGCTCCATTCTGCTGTTCTGGAACTTTTTGAGTTTATTCGGAAGGTGTGAATCTTTAGTAATTGTTCTGGATCTTAAATGCCTAAAGCAATGTTGTGCTGATGATATTGTATTGTGTAGGAAAATCTGAAATTATTGCTGAGATACATAGTCGATTCTTTTTGGGACCAGCTGGTGAAATTTGAGAATTTGGCTTCAATTCACTCACTGAAAGTTAAATATGAGCAGGTAAGTCTTTTTCTTTATTAGCATGAACTGTGGGCCAAACACAAGTTTGAGTTTATGTGCTTGCTTGCAGTGTTTGGATAATGGTGGGACAAATGATGATGCCACTACTGCAGTGGACCTTCGAAGAAGAAATGATGAGCGTGCTCTGGAGAGAGAAGAAGAACGGTACTTTAATGAGGACAGGTACATACCTTATTTCTTGATCATGCTAGTAGATTTTCAGTTGTTTATACTGTTAGCACGGAGTCTCTTAATTTTTTGTTTATTTGATCAGTGACGAGGAGGATACTGCTTCTGTTCCACGTAATCTGAAAGGACACCAGCAACCTAATCTATCCAATGGAGTTGCTGCAAGCTATTCACAGTTAAGGTAGACTTCCGTTTCTTAGTACAGTAGAAACTCTTTAAATTAATACTCGGTAAATTAATAAACTCTCTAAAATAATAAATTTGTCCGGTCCCGACTTGGATTAATGTAAAAAATTGAAAAATTCGATAAATTAATAAGATAATAATTTTTCGTGAGATTCCTTTATAATTTCGGTCCCAAGAAAATCATAAATTAATAATTCATAGAAACTGAAAAAAAATATATTATACTCTATTGAAATATGATTCAATAGTTGTCTGTTTTCTTTTAAAGTTCAAGTCTATTTGGAGTTCATCTCTAACTTTGCTTAAGAATACATTGAACACATTTGTTCCTCTTGTTTACATTTACTGTACTTCAAAAGTCATTATTGATTTTCAATGCATATGAACACAGTAGTTACTAATTTACGTTGAGTCCCAAGGTTTGCTGCAACGTAATTCTAAGAGGCATAGACTAATTTGCCCTTTTGTTTGGTATGTACAGTATAATTACTTAAAAACTCTTTAAATTAATAATTATTAATTTATCGATAAATTAATAACTCTAAATTAATAAATTTCTCCGATCCTGATATTATTCATTTATAGAGTTTTAACTTTATTATGTTTAACTGTTTGTAGTCTATATGCTATAAAATAATTTGTTCGTCTTGATTTTCAGTCCAAGGTCGCTGGTTGATTATGAGGATGATGAGGATGATGAAGATTACAAGCCACCGCCAAGGAAGCAGCCAGAAACTTCTGAGGAAGATGACGGGATAATGGAGTCTCTTGGGCTGAAGAGGAAATTACCTTCAAAAGATAAGGAGCCTGAACTTGTGAAGAAACAGAAGTTATCGAAGAATTCTAAATCTAAAGATAGTGTTTTTGCTGCCTTGTGTTCAACATTGAGCCAAGCTGTGCTACCCAGTAAGAAAACATCAATCAGCATTCCTTCCTGTGCTCGAACAGATGGGAGGATGAGCTCAAGCGAAGATAATCAGGGGGATGTACAAAATATTTCTAGAAGCAGCAGTTCCAATAATAGCAACATTGCAGCAGAAGACAATCACGTAGAGAAAGAAGGTGAAGCCTCTAGAAGCTTTTCTGATTGCTTGCATGCAAAATCAGATAGCATACAATTGGGTGGAGAAGAACGTCCATTGGTTGCCCCAAAATCCTCACCAGAGATGGCTGTAAATGGATCTTAAGCTTTCAGAATCATATGCAGGAAGACAGATTATTTGTTTTATTTGACGTATAGATTTGCTGGTGGGTTAGTGGTTCTGACTACATAAATAGAGCTTTGAGACGAAGGAAATTTACCTACAAGGGGGTAAATTCTGCTTATGCGTTGCATCGAGGACGTGGGAATACTGTACAGTGCCACTAAGAGGCGGGAAGATATTATTAATACAGCAACGTGGGTGGATCTGGCTCCTATTCTTCAGTTTGCTATTTTGGGCTTGAGCTTAGTATTTGTTTTTGTATGACATTCCTGAAAAATAATTCTGTGTTTTCCCCTGCTCCAAAAATTTACCTCTTCCAGCTCATTTATTTACAAAGTTTCCGCCAGAATGTCCAAGTGCGGGTGAGGGGTTATCATTCATGTTATATAATATTATTTACCCTTCTCAGTATTTGAACTTCGTGATAGAGGGCGCCAATATCTTGCCCTACACAGGTTTTCCGTGTGTTTTTTCCCCCTTTCTTTTTTCGGTGGTGGGATGTGTTGGTAGGAAAACATGCAGTGAGTATCTAAGGCCCATTTTTCACTAATGTAGGGAATCATCAGCCGTTGTAAATCTGTATTAAACTGTTGAGTATTGCAAAGAACTCTTATGCAGTTTTTCCATACCGCAACTGTATTCACAATATTGTTGTTTGTTACTGCTGTCATGCTAGACCTTGCATCCATCTTGTATTTTTGGTTTTCCGCCTTTTTATGCTAATTGCAGTTTTGCAAATGCCCAGCCTTTGCGCTAATTTCGTTGAGATGTGGTCTCTCTACGACTGTTCACGGGTTTGTACTGGTTGTGCGGTTTACTCATGGATTGGGTTGGGGATTCTTGTAGTGCAACCAAGGTCCTGGAAATGGGTTGCCGAGTCGAACCAGATAGCACTGTTCTCGTGATTTCCCACAACGTAAAGGGTTGATGTGCGCTGTGGCGGATATCAAGGCGTTGTCCAGATATTCCTTGTCAAGCCGTAACATAATTTTTTAGGGACGACGTAGTCGACATTAGGAGGGAAAAAGGAGAAAAACCTTCAAAACTTTTTGTCTAAAAAATTAAAACTTGAAAAATATCTTGCTTAGTATCCTTTCTGAATGACTTCTATTAAATAATATATAATGTTTTAAGTGAAAACATTTATGTCCTATGTTACATTTGAAAATAAACAACTATCGTTATATTTTTTTTATGTGTTATTATTTTCTTTTTTACTTAGACAAAATTGATAATGCGAAGATTTTTATTATCTCAAGTGACAAATGTGAGATGTTTTCATAAAAAAATTATTTTCTTTGGGTAAGAAAAAAATTGATAGAATCATTCAATTTGTATAGTTAATTTTCAAAGATTTGCAAGATAGTCCCAAAAGTGTATAAGTTTGATTGTTAGAACATCAAATCTTGACTTGATTTGGAGATTTCGATTTTGTGGCTCAAAGAAGACGACGACTCGATCTATGTAACTACAAGGAGCTAAATTCAATCGTCATCGTCTGATTTTGATTGATGCTGAAAAGGCACGTGGTCAATTCAGTTACAGATGGATTGCCACCATGTTTAGGAACTTCCACGTGTAGATCATATAAACACACACGTGTTCTCCGACCCTGATGTTCTTCATCTCATGTCACCCCAATCTTTCTCTTTGGTTGGGTGCAGTGAGTGCAAAGTGCAAAGAAAATAACAATAAAGATGAGTAGTAGCAGCAGTAACGTTAACTTGGAGACCCGTTCTCCGCTTGATGAGGTTATTTGCTTTAACAAAGGGGGACTCTTCGACCTTGGCCACCCTCTTCTCAACCGCATAGCTGAGAGTTTCGTCAAAGCTTCTGGGGTACCTTCCGAAACTCCTCTCACTATACATATATATATTTCTCAAAATTGATTGTGGGTGCGTGCATGCATGCATATATGCGGGAATATTGGATTTTTTTTTTATAAATATTAATTGTTAGTATCGTTAGTTTTTCTTAATAAGAATTTAAATCTACACATATGGATCTTATATATCTATAAATAGATATATAGATATAGATCACATAATGAAGTACTGCGCACGAGTGGGTATATAGAAATCCAAATCCGAATAACTCATGTTATGATCTTCTAGATCGGTTCCCTTCTCAGACCAACCTTACATCTCTCGGAATATTAATATTGTGAATGTTAACTGATCTCTATCTAGCTGATCGATCGTCTGCCTTTTCATTTTCTTCCAGATTGGAGCGGTTCAAGCTGTGTCCCGTGAGGCCTATTTCTCAGCTGTTGATGGTGCAATGCTTCCCCGGCCCCGCCATTTCTTTTTCTACTTTATCTAGAGTTAGACTTGATTACCAATGAGTTATGTTTATGTGTGTGTGTTAATTAGTACATTTTTCTTTCATGTACATTATTAATATATAATTAATGTCCATGATATGGGTTCATTATAGGCAACAGGATGGATAACACTGGCGGTATGCCTTCAGAAGTTTCTAATGCCAAGAAACATCGTTTGCATGGTCTCAGAGGTAAATGGCAGATTATAATTTGAGTAAATTATCTAGGAGTGCGTGAGCAATATAAATTGTGTCCATGGTTTAATTAATTATAATTATCAATTACGGAGTACTTAGTTACAGTTTACATCGAAAATAGTACACTACTAATATGCATATCTTTCCCTTTTTGTTTTGTACATGCAGGAGAGACCAGCAGCAAATCCCTTGAGGCAATGGTGAGTTAATTTAGTATAAACTTAATTCCAAGTTCCAACAAATAACTAGACATATGAATCTTAAAAAAGTGGCATTATAATGTTCCGTAACTGAATTGTAAAGTCAATCAATGCTAAACTAGGTGAGACGACCTTGTCAAAATCTATAGTTTCTTTATTATTATTATGAATTTCTCCATTCTCCCCGGTAATTGTTCTTTTTCTTGTTGCTTATCAGGTGAAGAATACCGGGAAAGAGTCTTTACAATGGGGTAGCGATACATTCTCTATATATGAATTTGCAAATGATTAGAGACTGT
Organism: Glycine max; assembly: GCF_000004515.6. Taxonomy (NCBI): domain Eukaryota; kingdom Viridiplantae; phylum Streptophyta; class Magnoliopsida; order Fabales; family Fabaceae; genus Glycine; species Glycine max. The sequence continues at coordinate 42,467,497 of NC_038243.2, read as the reverse complement.
TTTTAGTTTTTTTTTGTTGATATTGTAAACTATAAATGCCAAACTTGCAAAGCTTGAGTCGACTACTGTACGACTACACTACATTTTCTAGTTTCCTCATGCTCATAATCTGTGCCTAGTTATTCCATCGATGAAGGGGTTTTCACCTCTGTTACAGATTTTAAGGCAAATAGTGGGGTGTGTATGACAAGAGACCCTTACACATTTATCTAAATTAAATGCAGGATTGGCAGCAGGAATATATTCCGGACTCACATATGGGTTGAAGGAAGCTCGTGGAGCAAATGACTGGGTAATGATGTTATTCATTCTAAACAACAATATATATATATATATGGTGCCTTTAATTTTATGAAAAGGAACGAACAACACTATAGCAAGCCTCTACTATTCATTCATGCTTATTAACTTTTAAGATTTGGATTTTTTTTATTTGATCGTTCAATCACTAATTATTAATGAAATGCTGCATTTGTTGCCAGTACTTACTAGAAGATTATGATTTATTGTGTTGGATGCAGAAAAATAGCGCAATGGCGGGAGGAATCACTGGGGCAACACTTGCACTTACGTCAGGAGACACATCTCAAGAACATATGGTGCATTGTGCTATCACTGGAGCTGCAATCTCCACCGCTGCAAATCTTTTAACTGGGATATTCTAAACGGGTGCCCTGTTTAGTGTTAAGATTGGATGTTCAGAGATTGATACATTTTTCTTTTCTGTCTTAAGATTTTCGACAGTTCCTTGGTACATGTATGTTTTAAGAAGAATTTGCAAGGTTTTTCTTTTTAAATTTGTTGTTCTCACTAGTTATTAACCACCCCTCCTTGTCAAAGGCTTTTGAATTCTTGCCCAAGCAAGCCCCCTTTCTTACTGATGACTCTTCGACTTTTATTTATTTATTTACTTAAGAGAGACAATCAATCTAATTTCAAGACAAAAGTTTAATGCCGTTTTTTCTTCTTCTTATGATATAACAGGTATAAATGAAATTTAATTTTTATCATAAAAAAATGACTTAAATGAATTCAGTAACATATTCAAAGAAATTCTAACCAAAAGCGGGAAGCTCAGAATGGTTTGTAGATTTTGAATAATTAGAGTGGCTGAAACTAATAAGATGACAATTATAACTAATTTTTTTTTATTTAGTTAAATTAATGATTCGTTATTGGAGCATATAACATGGGAAAAGTCTTTTTTTTTTTTCTCTATAATGACTTTGTCATTTGATTCAATAGTGAGCTTCATTAGATTGAAACAAATTAGATAAATATTAAATTATTGATAACTCCTGGATAGAGAGTATTAGTGTGGAAAAATTTATTAGACAATGAACTATTTTATCTTTGGTAATGCTTGGACTAAAATTAATGAAAGAATAAAACATGTTATTATTGATTCTAAGTCATCTTTGATAATATTTGGACTAAAGATAGCGGAAGAATAAACATGTAAAAAAAAATTAGGAGACTATTTTGAAACTTTTAAAACGGGATGAATTTTAAAAAAAAGTTAGAAAACCAAATATATTTTAGTCAAATAATTATATCCACTAAATCAACACATATATCTAATATCTGAGATAAATTTAACGTATATATAATATCTTATTTATAAATTTTGTATTAATTTAAATCAATAAAATATAGTTGAATAATTTATTCATTGGTTTAACTAGTGGTCTATATTGACATAATATCCTGACTGGATTAATGATCGGTCGTCTAAGGTTTGATATCCATGATGATTTTTCTTTTTAATTTTCATCTCATGTAATTTTATCTTTATTTTTCCTTTCTTTTAAAGGATTATAATTCATAAGGCTTTTCAATAATTACTAGTTTTTATTTTATTTTATGTATCAATTTATATTAATAGTCTTCTTACCATTCAATATTTGTTGTATTGAATAATTCATTAAATAATAATATCAATTTATACAAATTATAAAGTAAATTTTGAATAATATTTTTACTTAGTTTTGAAAAAATTAAACCTGTCTATACAAAAAATAATTAAACATTTAAAATTGTAAAAATGATAATAATTTCTAATTAGTTTGATAAATTACTTGTAATTGTCTTCTAACGTACAAATATTTTTATAACTAAAAAAAATTGCATTAAGATTTCTTATAGAATTAGACTTTATTGAAATATTCCTTTTTACACAATTAAAATATCTTTTTTTTGAGTTTTTCTCGTTTAAATATAGTGCGATCATTATTATTTTTATTCATGTAATAATATTTTGAATAGTAAAAGTAAGTAATCAAATTGGTATATGAGGTGTGAGTACCAATAAATTGGTCGATACAAAATTTAAACTTAATCTTTAAATATATAAAAAGTAGACATAATAATAAATTTATTTTTAAACTTTATAAATTAAATTTATTTTCAAAAAATTATAACTTATTATTAAATTAAATTGATCCTTTAAAATTATAATTTAATGATAATATGACCTTTTAATTTATTATTATTTTTCATAAATTAATTTGTCAGTGTATGACATTTTTGAATATAAATTTGACTATTCAGTCTTTTAAATATTAACTTTTAGTCTGTTTTTAAAATTTAGGATATTTGATGTTATATTAAATATTTTAACAATTAAAAAAAATTAATGATTGTTTTTTGTATTTTAATTTTACAAACATATTTTTCTATAAACAATTTGCGTTCTTTTTGTTTTTTTACTGCAACAATTTTCGTTCTTATATAAGTTATAATACTGATATATTCAAGCAAAAGGAAAAACAATGATTGGTATTTAATTATTTATTAATAATAAATAATTATATAATAATAAGAACTTAAATACAATGAATGTAATTACTAGTAATTATTATATTTTAATATTTTGAAAAAAATAAGGAAAGCTCATTCAACCCTAATTTTCTTGTTCATATATGGGCTGTACTGATTAAAGAGATCGTGTCCCAATTCCTCAATTCTGAATCGAGTTTCAAAATTAGGGGGAAAAGAAAACTTCGGGTTCAATAACTGTTGAGGTGAGATCTTTTCACAATTCATTTTCCCCTGCTTTCTCTAAATTTAACTCAATTCTTGGATCTTTATTTTCATTTCAATTTAAATTCTTTCATCGTCATCGTTAGTCGTAGATTCCAAGATCCTGATTGAAAAATGACTCGAATGGATATTGTTTAGGGTTTTATATGTTCGATTTCATTTTTCTTTCTTCTTCTTAAATCTCTATGAAAGAACCCTAACTCTGATTGTTGCATCTGCAACACACCTCAACGCTCGTGATTTTTTGATTTTCGTAGGATTTGCAGTATTGGGTTTTTCGTTCATTTTGTTATTTGAATGATTTTTTTTTCCTGCTATTAATCTCAGGTGTTGATTTTTCATAGTGTGCAATTAGTTTTTTGGGAAGTTAGATGCTGTTGAGTTTATTCGTCTGCCACAAAAGGCAAACTTGAGGACATATATAAAACATGTCAAGCAAGAAGGAAGAGAAATCTCAGGCTGCAGCTGAAAGAATCAAGGCTGCAGCCCTGAGTGCTGCTAAAGGCCTTAGTCGTGCCCAGGCTGAAAGGGCGGCTGCTGCGGCTGCCCGAAATGTCAATGCCTATGGGCAGAAGGAAGAAGGGCCTAGCAGATGGCAGGAGAAAAGAGAAGCAAAGAGGCAGATGTATTTGATGAGTACCGAAAAAGCTGTTAAATTGGGTGAAAGGAAAGACCTCAAGCCTGCAATGTCGGCTGCAGGTGGAGTGGCGCAGTGCCAAAAGTGTTTCCAGAGTGGCCATTGGACATATGAATGCAAGAATGAACGGGTTTACATTTCGAGACCATCCCGGACCCAACAACTTAAAAACCCTAAATTGAGGGTGAATGTGTCTGTGACTTATGATTTGGATGATAACATTCCTGATGCTAAGGTGGAAAAGGCAAAAACAAGTTCCAAAAAAACCAAAAGGAAGCATCGGAAGGACTCTGATTCTGGTAGCGATAGTGAGGATTCTGTTTTTGAGACCGATAGTGGCAGTGGGTCATCATCTGTTACGGGGTCGGATTATTCTTCTGAAAGTAGTTCAGGTTACAGTTCATCTTCTGATTCAGAGGAGGAACGGAGACGGAGGAGAAAGAAGAAGCAGAAGAGAGGAAGACGCAAGAGGTACAGTTCATCAGAATCATCTGATTCAGATTCTGCTTCAGACTCTGATTCTGATGATGAAAGGAGCCGGAGAAAGAAGAGGCATAATCGAAGACACTGAATGAGACTGAAGAATGCCTGGAGCAACAAAGGGGTTGGTGAGTGGGGGGGACATGTTGGATCGTTACCAAGTCCATGTATACAATCATGAAGTTTCAGCAGCTATGTCCACTTGTTTGTGATATCGGTAATGTAGAATAAGCTTTCCTAGATGCAGGGGTTGTGTTTTTGTTTCTTTGATTACTTATCTTGAAGATACTTGCAAGTTAGGTTTAATCTTTAAACAGTTACCTTTTTGGACATGCTCTATGTTGTTTATGAGATGTTTAAGCAGTTGGATGGTTTTTTCATTTGACGCAAGCTTTGAATGCTGTCATACTCATACTCTCATTTGCAACATAATTTCTTGTGTAGTTTTGAGGCTTTCATAGTGCTTTCGTGCATCTATATTACATTGAACCTTCTGAGCTTGAGCTTATTGCTTACATCAGTTGGCATACTATGAGTCATAGTTTGTGGTTTTGATGCTTCTGGTGAATCCCTTATGTTTTGTTTCGCTGTCAATTGTAGTTGGTCTTGTTACTTAAATTTGTTGGTGAATCTTCTTATCTCTGGAAGCCTGCGTGATGTGTGTGTGTTAAGGGTCATGCATAACTGTGATTTGAGTGAAAATTTTGTGGATGTGCTCTATTTTATATTGAGATGTTTAAGAAGTTGGATGGTTTTTGCAATTAATGCAAGTTTCAAATGTTGTCATACTTGGATACTCATCTAAAACTTGATTCTTGTATAGTTTGAGCCTTTCATAAGGGAGTTGGTTCTTACATATTATCTATCTCTGAGGTTTTATTTATTTATTTATTTATATTTTGGGTTATTGTACCCAAAAAAATAAAAATCTGAGGTCTTTCGTGCATCTAGACTCTATACTAACATCAAACTAATTATTGAGCTTGAGCTTATTGCTTACATCTGTTGGCATATTATGAACCCTATCAGCTTTTGGTTTTCATGCTTCTGGTGGATATCTTATGTTTTGTTCCGCTGTCAATTGTTGTTAGTCTTGTTATATTACTTTTGTTGATGTGCATGTGTTTTGGGTCATGCATAACTCTGATTTAAGTGAAAATTGAAAATAATGTTGGGGTACTACCTTTTTTCTTTTTAATAGTTAGTGTTTTTTCTTTGTAAGGGGGTCTAAGCTCAGATGATAGAGTAGGGTGTGAGAGTTATTGTAAATCGCTGACACTGTCTCCGATACCCAAGGATAAAAATAAACACATCACAACTCATCTAGCTATTAGACGTTATTAAGGACGCAAACCACTTATACGTTCTGTGTATTGACATCGAGCAAGAGTGGTCCATCTTCTGGTATGTTATAAATTTCTTTATTTCCTTTAAAAAGTTGTAGAAAGTGCTAAAATCTTTCCACTCCTTTTAAACTTCAGCATTAGTTTGATCTGGGTGCAATGCTGCATTCCTCGATTTGAAGTTTTCCGTTACATCAGCGTAGGAGCAATCATGGATATAAGTTTGCAGTATAAGCACATCTTAATATAAGCGGGCTTTGTTATTCTCACCACTCTTGTTTCTCCTCCACTTCCTAGTTTTTTTGTCTCCCTTGGGTTTCCCTACTCTACCTCTTCACCTTTCTCGTCATTTATTTTAACACGGCAGAAACTTGTTTTCATTTTGTTAATATTTTTTTTTTAGTAAAGCATTTAACTCAGCAGAAACATATAGCCGCCGTGTTAAATTTTTTTTTATATAAATTAAACACAATAAAAACATGTTTTTATTGGCTTAACTTTATTTTATTTCTTGTAAAACTTTTAACACAACATAAACATGTTTCCCACTATGTTATTAGAAGTCTGTCACCACCACTTCTCATTAAACAAATTTATATTACCAAGAATTGCAATTTTTATATCAATACAATTTAGCTTATAAAAAACATAATAAGCCGATAATACCTATCACGCAATACCTTTTTTTTATAGATAAGAAAAAAAAATCATTCATATAATTGGAGCACAAGGTGTGTCCAATACAATTATTAACAATTGCCATTCAATTGAATATGACTAAAGCAACTGAATGACAAAAATTAACAATTACCGCAAGCAATAGTCCCTTTATGTATTTTATTTTGTTTAAATTTTATTTTTTATTTATATATTTAAGGGATGATGATAGATGTAGAATGTAAAATAAATTTGAATATTTAAAAGTCAAATAATATGAAATTTTGATAAAATTGTAAGATGTGACTATAATTTCAAGAGGAGAAAATTTGAGATTTTTTTATAATGAAAAATGATTTTATTCAAAGACTGATTTTGCATTACCTAAGGGCCATGACATTAATGTGTATAAGGGATTAAAAAACCCTTAAATTGAACAAGGCATGCAATATAACATACCAGTGTCATTACTTTGCCAAACTCTTAACTTGAACGTTAGAGTCTTTCCAAGTAAACACTCCCGCTGGAAACCTAGGGCAAAGTGATGAACACGGATGCACAGAATAATTCATCCATGCGCCAAATTTGCAAGGATATGATATTGTACCAAATTTGACATCATTTTGAAATAGGTGTGACATAGTATTAATAAAAAATGGTACTGACATAGTACATGCATATTTACTAATATAAGCTAATGGTATGATATTGTACCAAATACTTGCAAATTTGCCAAACTTTTTATATTTCTTTTAGTTGAAATAATGATTACTTCATGGAATTATTAATATTATTTTATAAGTAATATGCATTTAATAAAAGATCACAAGCTACTATAATACTACGGATTAGTGAAAAACAGTTTTTTTTTATATAAAAAAACCTTTTCTCTCTCTCAAAATTGTGATGTCTCAAATACACTATTAAATAATTATTGTAAAAAATTAATAAATTTATCATAGGAAACATGGGAGCACTCTTGATATTGTCATATGCACTATTTATTGTTACTAAAAATACCTAACAGTTTGATAACTAATATCCATTTTTATTGTGTAAATTAATAAAATAAAACATCAACTTTAATTTGGAAAGAAAATACACAAAATACTCGTACAGAATTTTAGGTATAGTTCTTACGATACGATGAGCCCAACCTATTTTTCTGATTAAGTAGAGAGAGTCTGCCCGCCAAAAAGAGGCAGTGGCTACCAAGCAACAATCGATTGGAGTGAAAGATGAGTAGCATGAAATTTTGCCGCCGCTGGTCCGTTCCCATTTTCTTCTCTCTTTCCTTCCATTTATTTATTCTGATCCATGAATTGATTAAGATTAATGCTTCTTCTTTCATTCCGCACCGCAGCAACAACGTTCTGTACCCTACGGAGGATAAGGAGGAGAAGCTACTTCTCTATGCTTGCCGCAACTGCAATCACGAGGTTCCTCTCTTCTCTTTTGCTTTCCATTTCTATTTTCTCCTTCATTCTTTCTCTCTTTCGATCTGCCTCCATCTTGCAAAAACCCTAACTAGCTCTCCTATTGCATATGCATTTACGTTTGTAGCGGCTTCTTCTTCTTCTTTAAGCTATTTTTGGTGTTTCACTTTAACCTAACCGTTAATGCTCTTCGTGTTTCCCCCTTTTTCAACCTGAATTAACGATTCACAAATTAATGCCGACCATTCTACTGAATAAATGTGGCTACACTTATTTTTTGGTCTTAACCAAAGAGAGCCTGGAGTTCGACTGAGAGGTAAGTAAAGCATGACCAAGAATTGTTTCTGCTAAGAATTGAATTCGGGTACTACTGAACAATTCAACCTTAACTTTGGGAATTGTTTCTGCCAAGAAATGTGGCTACACTACAATGTAATTGCTTGGGAATGAAATTAGTACCATATTGTTGATTTTGAAAATGCCCTCAAATCTTAAAAGTCTCTGATGCCTTGGTTTGTTGATGAATCTGATCAACTGGAGATTGAATTTTGGAGTCAATGTGACGATTTGCACAGCGTGGTTTTTTTTTAACAGGAATGCAATTTCTTCTATATATTTCTGCTAGGTCCTAAGGAAAACTTCCCCTACTGATTTAATGGATGAATGGTGTTTGTTTTGCTTTCACTCGCAATTGACTTATGTTTGCAGAGGTATCTGGCTTCTATAAGTTGCTGTTGCTTTTTTATTCCGACTTCATCATTCTCATGCCATATGCATTTTCATAGCGAATCATTGTGTTTCCATTTCATGTCAAAAGAAAATTGAGCATTGACTAACAGTGCCTTTGATATATCACATCTCTTGCCGTCGTTCCTTGGGCTTAAGAGTTGCTTTTAAATTAAAATTTCATGGATATTGCATTTTTAACTTAATATATGACTTTTGTTATGTTTCTTTATGTTAAAATGCTCCTAGATTTATGATTTTTAGTTATTGACTATGAATTTGTGTTTTTATATGTCTTTATTAATTGTATATGTTATGTTTTATTGTTGATCGTAAATCTTACGATTCACAATTTGGTAAATAAATAGGTCTTCTGATTCATGATTTGAATCTCAATTCAACTATCAGATACTGGACCATTCATAAAAGATTTTTTTATTTAAAAATCTTCAATAACATACCTGTCTTGTCAGCATTTGGTGCTTTGGTGATCATATTTTGTTTTATACAACTAAGGAAATACCAAGTAAGCAAGGCAAGAAAGTTCTTTACATTTTATTGTTTTTGCCATAACAAATTGACACTCTTGTTTTTCTTTTGAAAAAAATTATTTCAAGGGACCACATCCAGTTTTGACTTTTGATGTTATTAGTTAAGTTTGGACATGCCTGTTTGATCCATTTTCCACTGTTGAGCAGGAGATTGCCGATAGTAACGTTGTGTATAGAAATAAGATACATCATTCTGTTCAACGGCGCACTCGAGAGCTGGAAAATGTAGCTGCAGATCCAACACTTCCTCGCACCAAGTCTGTTCGCTGCTCTCAATGCAATCATGGAGAAGCTGTCTTTTTCAAGGTTAAGTCCTACTAACTATGGCAGAGAAACAAAAAAACAAACTAGTAATTTAATGACCATATATATATATATATGTATATATATTAAAGTTTCATCACTAAAATCAGAAGATGGAATATTATGGTTATATTTTCTCATAATATTTTACCCAGTAATTAAATTAATTTGTTTTTTTGATGCATTGGAAGTTTTTATATTTAAGGTAAGCCACTTTCTTTTTGAAATGCTAAATTAGTTCCTTAACTGAACACCGGACAGTGCACCTCAATGAGGTCACTCCTATTATTTGCAAATGTCCACGAATTACTTAAGCCGTTAAATTCTAACATACATATCTGTACACAAATATTAATGCATATATGATGTGTAGGTGAAGGAAGTTTCATTGTAACTAACGCCTTGAATCTGAAATGTTCTAATCCCCGTTGAAGTAACATTGAAGTTGACGCTCTTTTGATTGCAATTTAGTTATCGTAAAACTTCAGCCTTCATGTTCAGAAACCATGTTTTAGCTAGTTCGGGGTGTTCTGAAATTTCTGAATGTATGTAGGCACCAGTAAAAGGGGAAGAAGGCATGGCCCTCATTTTTGTTTGCTGCAACCCAACTTGTGGCTACCGTTGGAGAGACTAGGACTCTTAATAGTCAAGGTTCAACATTGGGGAGTTGAGCATATCAAATTCTTCACTCTTGGATGGATGAGAAACTTTATTTGTATATATAAAACTTGGCTAGTGTGAGGACGTTCATAATTAAGTATTTGTGATCACTGTTTAATCTCCCTAAACAATTATGTTGACGCAGTTAATGGTCCAATCCTTTAGTTTATGGGTTATGAAAGAAATTCGCATTTCTTATTTGAGCTCCAAGACATTTATGAAAGGGCAATCCTTAGCATTTAACGTAAGGATGTGTAATCCAATAATAATAAAAAAAAACGTAAGGATGTGTAACAAAAGTCTTGTCATGCACTTAACGTTATGTTTGGATTGATTTGATTGGAATTAAATGAATTAGTTTGAAAAAAAATGATAAGTTTTTATTATTTGGATTGTTTAATGTTTTTTTTGGTGAATCGATATTTAAAATAAGATGCAATAGAATGAAAGCAAATGACAAAATATTCTATTTCATTCTATTTAGGAGACATCTAGAAGAACTTAAAAGACAAAATATAAACAAACTGGTAAGTGAATTCTTATGTTATAGTAACGTAATTAACTAGTTATAAGCTTGTTGATAATATTACATAATCATGTGGCTAGGACAAGGCTAGGTGAAAGTGGTTGTAGTTGTAGTTGTAGCCTTTGCTATTTATATGTAGGAAGGCCATTTAAACGGCTAGAGTTGTGATTCATTTGAAGTAGCCAAGCGTGAATGCTCCTTTACCATCGCCCTTCAATTTTATGGTAGTTGTAGCCTTTGTTTTTTATATGTAGGAAGGCCATTTAAACGGCTAGAGTTGTGATTCATTTGAAGTAGCCAAGCGTGAATGCTCCATTACCATCGCCCTTCAATTTTATGTTGGTGTTGTTGGTAACTCCAAACAGCTTTTGATTGTCTCCATTTAGAAGGCCAGCTGCAGGAGGTTGAAGAGGAGGGAATGGAGTACCATTCATCATGTTATTGTTGGGATTTGATTGAGGCTGAGTTGCCACACTTCGGTTGCTATCACCTCCATCGATCATGTTGGCAAAACCTCGTACGAAACCTGCCATTGAAAGTTAATCAAGGGAAGAAAAAACTAACCAGTATATCTATAAATTTTGTTTCGGGTTTTTCTTCAATTAATCGCTATACATAGTGTTGAAGGGATATTACCATTTTATAGATGCAAGAGAATATCAGGGCTCCTGGTTATTGGTACTCGCTCTCTTTTTTAACTGGTTACGGGTCCGTTCGATAGAGTAGGAAAAAATAAAATAAAAACAAATTGAAAAAAAGAATAAAATAGACTATAAAAACATGAGTTTTATTCTATTTTATTTTACATTTCTTTTTAGGTCTCTTTCTCTGTAAACAAACACCCTGCATGGTACATATCCCTTGAATGGGAAGCTAGTATGGAAGAAATTCGCATTTCTTATTTGAGCTCCAAGACATTTATGAAAGAGCAATCCTTAGCATTTAACGTAAGGATGTGTAATCCAATAATAATAATAAAAAAAACGTAAGGATGTGTAACAAAAGTCTTGTCATGCACTTAACGTTATGTTTTTTTCTCTTAATTTTATTAATTCAAAAAATGATATCTGTCATTTTTTTTTACTTTATATTTTGTTTTTTGTTTTCCTTCCTCCAATACTTATTTATTTCCTCATTTCCACACAAAGCATAAAGTGACTTAATGGGAGCTAGGTGAGATGTGTACAAGGAAATAGCAGGAGATGGACACAAAACATGAAATAGACATCTATATTTATAAAGAGGAGGTATAAAAACCCCATTATTTTACCGGAAATTAATATTAGAGATATACATGATCAGTTTCAGTGATGGTACAAGGTATTTATTATATAGAAGATAATATATATATCATTGCGTTGCGCAAGAGATTAATTAGTAACAAGACTTGTTGGATGAGTCAAAGCCACCAAAGACGATGGATCCATTACCATTACCCTTGGTACAACCGGTGTTGTTTATAAGACCTCTAATGTTTTGTGTGCCTGTGTTGTTAAACGAGGCTCTTGGCAGCTCCTTATGACTGTGGCGAGGATGAGCAACAGCACCGGGGTTCGGAGAGTGTCGGGGATGTGTTGCCTCCATAGGTTCTTCTCCCACACCTGACTGAAGGAGCTGCCCAAGCAACTGTCCTAAAAATTCTGCCATTCTCTGCTTTTATGTGGCTTGGCTAATTTGGATCGTATAGGATGCTTTTATACGCTGGCTGAGGAATATTGGGGCAGTAGCTTGCACAAGAAGCAAATATTATTTTTTATATGTGTGTCATATCTAAACAACTTAATTTATATGTGCTCTCTCCTAGATCAAGTGTGGTACCACATGATTCTACGACTGGAAATTTATATATATAATTTTTTTTTCATGCATACGCACAATGGTGAGACCTATTGAACCTTTTTAAAAAAATCTATTTTCACTCATCTATTTATCTTTTTTCTTATCGCCTTTCTATTTTTTCTCTTCGATCAAACATTTTTAATTTTCATTTTATTTCTCACTCATCTATTCATTCATCCTCTATATTTTCATTTATTTTATTTCTCTTCTCTCTACCAAACAAGGCATTAGTGTCAACTTAGCTAAATGTAATCCGAGATAGTTTTTGGCCGATGCTAATTTGATTTATGTTATTATTTTATATTTTAAAAAATATTTTTAACTTGTACTAGTTAGTCATAACCACACTAATTAGTAATTATTTTTTAAAATTAAAAATGATTTTTTATATAAGTGTTGGAGTGTAAGTGTGAAAGTATAAAGTTTACATTAGATAGAAAGAGATGAGTTGTGTAACATACAAGTGAAGAGACCTGTAAACTTATGTCTTAAAATTTTAGATTAAAATGTGATATTGAGTTGCCTAATGTGATTTGTTGGTATAGTCTATTGTGAGGATGTAAAGATAAAATATTATGAAAAGAAAAATAAAGAGAAGTTTTAATTGATTGAAAAGAAAAAAAATGACATTGTTGATTAATATTGATTGAAAATAAAAAAATTATTAAAGAGACTCATTAAATAAGAATTAAGACCTAGGAATTTTTGTAACTTTTAATAAATTCTTATAATAATAAAAAATATTTTTTTTACTAAATAAAAAATGTGTTAAAGACTGTTGCAAACATTTCTCAATTATTTATTCTAACACAACATTTTATTTATTGAAGGAGCCGTTCAAAAAAAACAATTATTAGAGGACAATACATCTAATTAGAAACTTAGATGGTCATATATTGAGAAATCCACCCACGTTTTATTCTTGATATGTATACAATGATGGGTTTGGCGAGTAAGATTACATGAAAATGGAGGCAATAACAGCAGAAATTATTATTTAGATAACTAATTGTATTGAGTTGCCTCTTGTTTCTTCATGCATGTTATTAAAGGATTCATGGTTGCATCTGGGCAGAAGAAGAGGTTGTGAGCGTCCCAAAGTTGATGGCACCATTAGCGCTGCCCTTAACGTAACCAGTCTGGTTGGTAAGACCCTTGATATTTTGCTTCCCAGAATTTAAATAAGTGAACTCTTCAGAAGTAGTGTTGTTATTGTGATGAGTGTTGGGAGTAGTAGTTTGGGCTTGTGTTGGTCGCCGTGGAGCTTCACCTGCACCAACGGCAAGCACGCTGATCCCATACGCAATACCTGCCATCGAATTATATATATGCTTTTTGAATGCTTAGTAGTGAGGTTCCAGCAATTAGGCTTGTTAGAAAGTTTTCGTATGTTTTCGGAGAATTATAAGTATAGAAAGAACACACCCTAGCTTTTTATAGCCTCGGGGTTGGGAAGAAGAATATTTAATGACTGTGAATGCATGATATGCGAAGATAACGAGCCAGACGAATACAACTACTCCACGTGGTGTTTAATTGTCTTGCTAATCAGTATTATTAAGATATTGATTAAGAAATTAAAAAAATTATTATATAACAGTTAATTTTACTCATCCTAATAAAAACAAAATTTGCTTTTAATTTCTTTAACATGAGGACACAAGTTAGCCTTTGTCAAACTTTAATTAGTGATCATCTATGCTCGTTCACATTACTTGTTTAAGGTGCGCTCTCTAATCTAGTCATGAGGAGATTTTGTTTTTGGTGGAGGTCTAGTCATGAGGAGATATTTGCATAGCTTTATTTACCTAATTAATTAGATGTATACATGGACGAACAAAAGAAAAAGCAAGAATATTGCTCATATGCTGCGCGCGTCACTGTATGTGAGAGGGAATCAATGCAAATGTGATGGAGTTACTTTGCATATTTTGTTTGAAGAGAAATATCGCTTTTAACAATTTTGATCCAACACACTATTTTAAGTAATTTTTATTTGTTATTCAATCAAATTTATTAAAAATTGTACAATTATATGAGTTTTAATTTTTATTTAACAAAATTCACTCATAATTTTATAGTTTTTTTTTAAAATTAAATATTAATATAAAAATGTTAAAAAAATATGTTAATGTTGTTCTAATTTTTGTCAGAATATATATAGGAAATCATTTTGTCCTCTTCCCTCCAAAAGGACAAGCTGTTTAATTATTCCTCTTCCATTTTGCAGAGATGTTGAATGGTAGTAAAAAATAAAAAATATACTGTTTAAATATGTTTTTTATTCTTCATAAATGAATCATTTTTTATATTGGCTCCCAATATTTTTTTTAGTTCCTAATCATTTTTTATTTATTTCTGGTCCTTCCAATGCTATCTAAATCACTTTTCAAAATGCTATCTAAATAAATTTGAAGACCAAAAGCAAAATAATTTTTTTATTAGTGACCAAAAGTTAAAAAATTTATTAGGGACCAAACTAGAAATTTAATAATTTATGAGAGGCAAAAAAATATATTCAAACCAAAATACTACACAGAAGTAATTTTTTCTCTCTTTTACTATTTTAGTATTAGATTTTTCCTTTTGAATCACTTATTCTCTTTCCATGGCTTTACTATATACCAATCTTTCGTGTGATCGGTTAAAAATTCTTTCATAAAACCTTTTATGTGTAAAAAAAAGTTATGCCAAATAAAATTGTTATTTTATTTTAAGTTACTTTACTTTAGGAGCAGCTCAAATTCTAAAGGTCCTGGTCCTGTTTTACGCAGTTCTTTCCCCTTTGTTTTGAAAAAAAAATTAGTAAAATAATATTGTTAATTTTTTTAAATAAATTTAATATTTGAAGTCATGACACTAAAAAACTGTCAAAATTAATTAAAAAAACTATATTAATGCAAAAAAATATCAAACTAAAAAAAAAAGTAAAAAACTATAATACTACTATTAAGTTTTGTAAAAATCGTTATAATTAACATTCGATGGCGGTTTATATAACCGCTACAAAATACACTTTGAGGATAAAAACCAAAGTATTTCCAAATTAAAAGAATAAAAATAGGACAATTTTTCTAAAGAGTAAAATCAGATTTAATAAATTTTAGAGGAAGAAAAATAGATTTTACTCTCTGAATAATTATAAGGGCTTTTAAGCCTTTCTAATGATATTAGAATGACTTGTGACTTCTATATTTTTTTAAATTATAAAATGATGTACTCATTATCATGCATAATTTTAAAATCAAACTCGTGGATTTGATTGGTTTGGTTGTCGAGTACTCCATACCGCTCAATCCAATCAGGTCATTCAAAATTGTTGAAGTGATATTTAAAATCAGGGAAGTAGGGAACCGCATAAGTGTGAGAACCAGACCATATCTTACAAACATTAATTAATGTTGTACGAGGTTATATATAACCACTAATCGATATCCAAGTATCAACAGAAACAAAAATAATGCAAACCTAATTGAAGAGCAATATCTATAAAATTTTAAACTTAGACAATTAGTAGTAGTAGATCCATATCTGATTATTCCTACTATGATGGTTTTGGCGAGTAAAACATAAAATCAAAATGATATAAATTAAGGCAACGACAGCAGAGGTTATTTAGTTAATTATTGAGTTGCCTGCAGCTATATATATATGTATATATGTTCTTCATTCTTGCTGGTTGTTGTTAAGGGATTCATTGCCTTTGGACAGAAGCAGAGGCTGTGAGGGTCCCAAAGTTGATGACCCCATTAGCGTTGCCTTTAACGTATCCAGTCTGGTTGGTAAGACCCTTTATATCTTGCTTGGCAGAATTTAAATAAGTGAACCCTTCAGATGATGGCGTAGAAGAAGAAGTGTTGCTGTTAGTGTTTGTGTTAGTGTTAGTGTTGGGAGTGGATTGGGCTTGTGCTGGACGCCGTCGAGCATCACCTGAGCCAATGGCAAGGGTGCTGATTCCAGATGCAATACCTGCCATTGAATTCTTGGCCTTGAACAAAAAAAATAAAAATGAAATTTATTCTAGGAGGTAGTCCAGTTTCGGCAATTTGGCTTATAAAATAGCTTTGGCATGCTTTATATCTTGGCTTATATAAGGCGCTTTTATAGACTCGGGGGGAGAATATTTTAATTAGTGTGAATGCAAATTGCAAAAGATATATTGTGAGAGGGAATATGAATCCATAAGGTGGTGCTTCACTTTAGTTGTCTATGCTTGTCCACATTTAATTAAGGTGCTCCAATGGTGGGTATCGAGTTATTCGAAGCTTTACCTAGTTAGATATATATATGGATGGATAAATAAAAAAGAAAGCAAGATTATTATTATTATTATTATTATTATTATTATTATTATTATTCACACATCTGACAAAGTCATTCATAATAATTTTTGTTAAAAAATTCATGCCAAGTAATACCGTTGTTTTAGTTTAAGTAACTTACTTCAGCACTAGTTCAACTTCTTAAATGTCCTGATTAATTTACGCAGTTTTTTTTTTATACTCCTCTGTTTTTATATACATCAATTCCACTTCTCGTATAAGCAGAGGTGGCTCTATATTATGGAATGCGGGAAAAATGTTACTATTGAATTAAAAAAAATCATTAAATTGTGTTAAGGCTAACACGTAAAAAATGTTACTTAGGATAATTGGGTTTAAGTGGCCACGTGGGAGACCAGGTCCAATCATCAAGTCATGACCCAAACCCAAGAAATGAAGTTGAGGCCAACACGTAAAAGAAGGGACTAGTGTGAAATGAAGAAACTAACTAAACTAACAATATTACACTATTAAAAGAGGATCACTCTGATTCTTTCCAAAGCTTAATACCGCCTAGAGTCACCGGTTTCTGCCGCTAGAACTTATGTTCGGTTATCTCCTTCAATCACACAACAAATTGCATATAATTCACATATTATTCTCCTCATAAAATGAACTATAGTGAAACGCGTAGTCAACTGTCACCTGTTAACGATAAGTAAATTAAGAAAAAATTTGCGAGAAAAATAAGTTAATTTCTAATGTATTTGAATAGCTTCAAAATTTATTTGACTTATAAAATAAATTATTTATAGATTATTTCATTAACTTTGAATGCTATTTTAAAATATTATTTATGTCCATCACTTTTTTATAAGACACTTTCAACTAATTCACACAATTTAATAAAATTAATTTATTTTGTTATTTCTTTTAGTTTTTTTTTTTAAATTTCTTATAGTTTTTTTTTACAAATTAACTGTTTTAATTTGTTTAATTTTTTTTATTTTACTAATTTATATATTAAATTATAAATAATATAATTTATCTAGAATAACATTTAAGAAAAATACATATATTTAAATACTCAATATAAATATAATTTAGTTAAATATTTATTAAAAATATAATTTTATATGATTTATATTGTATTTAAATTTAGTTAAATATTTTCATTGTTTTGATTTATAACTATCGTATAGAAAAACATTAAAAAAAACATTTTAAATTTTTCTTGTTATGATTTACATCATATTTTTTTTAACTTTTTTACTTATTTAATATATTTTCAAGAAAAGTACACATATTTTTAACTGATGATATATTTTCTTACTTATTAATTTTATTTAGTTTTAGTTAGAAAATTAAATGAGCAAAAGAAGATAAAAAATATAACAAGTTGAATTGAACTAAAATATTTAAATTTGAAACAATACAACCAAATTTTTAAAGTACAAAGAATATGACATAAACTTAATATTGTTGGCTTGAGCCTATACAATAGGGGTAATTTTTCTTTGAATGAATTGGGATGCAACACTGAGGAAATAGGATGATCCTTAGAATTTCTTTTCTTGTCTGGGTTAGGGCAGATCATTGGCTAGTGACAGTGGCTAATATGCTTCGTAACGCAATTCTCTAAACAATCCTCTATATACATTGGAGGCACTTTCTAACTTATACACAGGATGCATGTAGTTCTTGTACTCATGGTGAGCATGCTTACAAGCAGTAACAACATGAGAACAAGACATGCGCAATTCCTGAAATTTGCCACAGTCACAAACTATCTTTCATCCAGCCTGATCATGAAATCTCCAGCGGGTTGAACCTCTCTCGAGTTTATTGTCTCCTGGACTAAGAATCGTGCGTCACGTCGATCGAAATAAAAATAGTTTGAGCATTTGCCATTTTCTGTGCGTCTTTGATGGTCTTGTTTAGTACTTGCTTATAACAACAAGGGTTTGATGCAACTCAACACATTTGTCTGATATTCACCCTATTGCTTAAAACATGGAAAATGTATCTACTCTTATGTATTGCGATGCTACCATTATTCCATCAGATGGAGGAATAGTGTTTGAAATCCCAGTGATCCAAAGTTATCACAATAAGTGAGGACATGTCGTTTGCTGTCTTAAGGAAAACAATTTTTGACACCAATAAAGGTCAACTAATCTATGTAGGTGATGGTTGTGTTGTATACAATTGTAAGGAGCTCAAACACAATGATGATGTAGGAAAAATGTTTTTTATTTATTCAAAATTTAGTATCAAAAGTCCAATTGAGTTGCCTGCAACTTTTGGACATTCTCGAGGTGAAATTCTTGGCATGTCGCACAAATCAAGAAAACTAAGAACAGCCGATGATGAGATAATTGCTGAGATATGTGATGAATTTGTGTAGGCACAAACTACTTGTTGTTACCTAAGTCTTTTTTTTTTTTTTTTTTGTCTTCTTGAGTCTAGATAAACTTAGTTTCATTTAAGGATTAATTTTTTTTATAATATTATTTAAGTACTCATAGTTTTACATCAATCAATACATACTATTAAAATTAGACGTGTTTTATTTATTTAGGTAAAAGAATTAGATCACTTAAATATATGTATTTTTTATAAATATTTAAATAAATTATATTTATATTGAGTATTTAAATATTTTTTAAAAACAAAAAAAGATTTAAATTTAAAAAAAATTAAGAAAAAATATGCAAAAACAATTTAACAGAAAAAAATCAATATAAATATTTTTTTATTATTGGGGCGAAAAAATCACTTATCGAGCCATAAACCATTTGTTAACTGTGCAAATATCAATTTTTATATTACAAACACATCAATTTTATAGAACTCGTGGTGCCAAGAAAAGGGGAAAAAGAAATTCAACTTGAACTGTTGGTGCCAGAGTCTAGCACTACCAGCATCCTGAATTTCTAATCCTAATCGTTGACGTTTTGTAAAATTGGCTACTATGAATAATTTACAAAGCTAATATATTCTGCACGTTAATCTAAGAAGTCATATATTTATATATAATAAAAAGCTGAAAATATTGGATCCACACTCAAACTGTGAAGCTCTTATTTTAATTTGTACGTCACATTATTATTTATGGATTTCAAGATCTTGGTACATTGATTTATTTAGGCATGTAAATTGCCAAAGTTGATGGCTCCGTTAGCGTTGCCTTCGGTGAAGCCGGTTTGGTTACTCAGACCTTTAATCTTCTGAGTGCCACTGTTGTTATATTTTCCAACAGAGCGATTCCTTCCAGGCATAGGAGCAGGACTATGGGAATTATTGGGTGAGGAGGTTGCATTGTTGTTGTGAGTTTCACCCTCATCCATGTTATTTAGCACACCAACAAGACCCTTCAGAGCATCCAGTTTTTCTTGAAGATCTGCCATGGATTTTGCTAAAAAAAATTATATGATCTGTCTCTTGAGATTGATTTATTTGCGAGCAGATCAGAAGTGTTGTTATATATATATATATATATGAAGGGGAGGAACAATAGTTCTGAAACTTAATAGAGAAGCATGCACTTTGAGAGTGGAATAATATCTCTGGAATAAAGTTATTGTTGGTGGAGTATAAAGTTCCATTTGATGGAATATTGTTTTAACCAAAAAACAAAAATGCAACACGCACGACAGCATCTTCATCTTGATATAACAGATACGGTTTAAATTATTTTGCCTTTCTTATTTATTCGGATATATAGCTTATAGATTGGAAGCATATATTCACAAATGATGCTGCACCGTACCAATTCATTGGGGACTCTTGTGATTATGATTTATGAACAACTTGTAACTGGTAAAGCACAGATTAATTTGAAAAATTAACCTCACGAACATTTGTCAGTGTCAATAATGAGGTGAATATCATTTTGGACGAACAAAAGAAGGTAAATGGCTGATGAAGCTGTCCTCATCCTTGGTGTATAGAAACCTAAAAAAGCCTTAGGTGGAAAAGAAGAGTGTGGCTGCTGGGATTCGAGCCCAGGTCTCCACGGCCACAACGTGGAATTCTTACCACTAAACTACAGCCACTTTGATAGTAACAGTTTTCTACAAATTATATATGTTACTAAATAATTGAAATTTATAAGTAAATATAGTATAACCCACTAATACAATTGAATGTTTATTAAATAAATATTTTACAGATTCTATCACGTATTCATTTTCTAGTGAATCTCCATTAATATGCAGTAAATTTTATTAAAAAAATCACAATTATTCAATTTCTTTAATTATCTTTTTAAAATTTAATTTCTTTTAGATGTTTATTTTTGGTCTATCCTTACTCCACGGGTCAGTCAGTCTATTTTTCATCCCAAGACACCCCAATCTCACCCGTTAAATTTACGGGGTCAATGCAAGAGTAAGCTAATTAGTAATTTAATATACTTAAAGCTCTACAATCTCCTTGCATGTTTAGGCATGATAGAGAGGAGCTTGCGCTCATGCTTGAAGAATGAAGATAGAAGACCGACGAACAGATTAAGCTTAACTCTCTTGGCAATCTCTATTCTTTGTACCACAAATCCGTTCACCTTTTACACGGTACCTTACTAGTTCAATTTAGAAAAAAAAAAAAACAGCTTACTTCTGTTTGCACCATTCCATACCGATAAAAATAGCACCCCGCATGTTCATTATTACAGTTCAAATATTTCTTTCTGCTAAAACAGTAGTTGCTTCAACTTAAGTGGCCACCATTAATTTAAATTCTGATTCTAATCATTGTTGTAACAGTTTCTAGTTGATCTAGTTCGTAATGCTCGTTAGAAATGCGTTAAATCACCCATTCCCTCGGCATCATGTTGGAAAAGTTATTTGAGAGGTAGCATGTCTGATAACACAACTTAAAGGAGAGGCTATGTTCATGCTGTCAACCTGTTATTTCACTTTTAAATTGATAGAAAAATCTCCTAATACAAACTAATGAAATCAAGTAGTAAAAAACATACAAACCTCCAATCTTTAAAATTACCTTGTAGTTCTATTTATTAAGTTTTCCAACTTCAGAATTCAGAAAATAAGTTTCTTTACTTCTCACTGAAAGGTAAATGGAACGTAGACTTGAACAAAAATACAAGCTTCAAACTCATGTTTGAGATTTTGCACAGTAGTAGAATTCCTTCATTATTTCTCCTATTTCCCAAGTTCTGATTTACTCTATTTTTCTAGGAAGTAAACAATTCATGCAGTACATTACGCTGTGAATGGTCCAACCGAACAACATATGCAGTATTTTCCTAGGCTTCGATGATTTTATTATATACATACTTTGAAGGCTTCTTGAACCACATCAGACATTTCCACAGCTCATGTTCCAGAACTCAACTTCGTGCTCAAGAACACTTAGCAACATAAATTCTGCCTTTTTGAGTTCTTCATCAGATGCCTTTTGCAAGCGTCTATTCGCAATGTTCTGCAGAGATTGGCAGTACTTACCAAAGGCCTCATTGCCCCATCTTGCACAAGTCTCCTTCAGTTCTGGTGGGATTTTGGAGCCTTCTTCAATGCAGTGGGCAAAGCTCTCTTGATACACTGCTTCAATAGCCCAAAATGCTTAATAGCCACAGTATATTCCACTTCTGGACTCATTAAACTTTCCAGCAACCTGTTATGAAACTATAAACATGTCACAACTTACAATACAAACAAAAGTAGCATTTGATTTGTCTAAAATTCCAAATATCCATGTGCATAATGTGTTTTCTTCCCCTGGCTTCTCAGTGAATGGTATCATGACTGCATAGTGCATAGCTGTTATGTCCTGTTTGAGGAGTAAGAATTCGAGGTTTTTTTTCTCCCATTAAATTAGAGGACCTAAGAAAGGATCTAACCCGAAAAACTTAACCGGGGAAAATGGTCTGTAGTTAATTAAACTTTGCATAATTGGCTCTTTTAAAATCTATATTTTGCTATTTATTAAATCAATGAGCAAATGTCTGATTCGGTTACCCAAACAAATTACTCAAAAACTTTAATGGGATAAAAATAATTAAAGCAACTGATGACTAATCTCCAAAAAATAATCAAAATCCAAATAATTATGACTAATCTTCCTTACAGAACTAACTCTAGTTGGTTGGTCATGAGATTCTTTTTTCTAATTACGTTTTTTTTTTCATTCATAAAACTTGAATTCCGATTTTGTTTAATTGGATCGAGTCTAATACCACTTGGATCAACGGACTAACAATTTGTTGGTAATTTATGAACAATTTAATTCTTTAATATTTTTTTCTCTTTTTTTAAGAGATGATTAATTTCTAAAAAAGTAAATCTTGTATTAACTTAATCCTATAAAAAAAGGTAAGTCTCGTAACAATTTAATTTTATATTTTTTTTTTTCATCCATAAAACTTGAATCTTTGAATCTGAAACTTTGACTAACATCTTGTTGGTAATTTTTGAACAATTAAATTTTTTAATATTTTTCTCTTTTTTTAAGAGATGATTAATTCCTAAAAAAGTAAATCTTGTACTAACTTAATCTTATAAAAAAAGGTAAGTCTCATAGCAACTTAATGTTATATTTTTTTTTTCATTTACAAAACTTAAATTCAAAACTTTGCTTAAATGAACCGAATTCTATATTACTAGAATCAACTCAGAACAATGAACATAACAATTTGTTGGTAATTTTTCAACAAATTAATTCTTTAATAATTTTTTTCTCTTTTTTAAAAGAGATGATTAATTCCTTAAAAAAAGTAAAGCTTGTACTAACTTTAATCTTATAAAAAAAAGTAAGATTTGTAGCAACTTAATCCTATGTATCTTTGGCCAGTAGTCCCAGATTAAAACCCCCTCCTTCATAATGGCAAATATTTGGTAGACAACTATAGACTTCCCCGGCCACCCAAATTGACGCAAGTTTTGTCCATCAATTTTATTTACACCATCAAAACTAGACTTTAAAGACAGTGGTAGATATCAAAACATATGAGTTAAATATGATTAACAAACCTACCGATAATAGTTTTTGTTTGGCGGCTGAGGAACAACGTCAGAAAGTGAAATACCCCACTTGTTGGCTTCTGCCTTGAACCATGAAATCTCATCCTCCAGAGAAGCCACGCCCCCCAATATGACTTCCATGTCACCACGGCAATCTGATTCCTTCCAAGCTTTTATCAGCACACTAGCCGCAAATGGGACAAACGCCCGAACGAACAAGTAATCCTGGGCCTGCATAACAAGTCTGATTGCAAACATTTTGTTACATCTTGACATGGCTACCCAAAATTGTACTAAATATGTAAAGGAAGTTAAATTTACTAACGAGCCATGTTTTAAAGGAAGCAATAATGATGGTGCCATCGCAAATGCTAATAATAAGAGGGTGTCTAGTGGCTCCGTCGTAGATAAGACGGTGCTTCCTCAACCAAGTCTCGCTCATACCTATCTTCTTCTCCTCAGCTTTTGCCTTTTCCTCCATTCTCTCCCTTCTTCTCACCACTTCGTTTGTTAATTGTCGCTACTCTTCTTTCTTAGTTTGACTAGCAACTCGCTTTTATAGTTTTGTAAGCTGTGAACAATTTAAAATAAAAAAAAAATATTTTTAATGTTAATTAATTAAAAGTAAAATCATTCTTAAAAATACATCGACAAATTCCTTTTAAAAAAACATCCACAAAGATTAAAAATGTAATGTTTATATTGAAATTATAAATTTATAATATAGAAAACTATTTTGAAAAAATAAGCACTTGTCATTTTGAATTAATTAATTTTATAATGTAAGAATTTATTTATTTATTCTGAAAAATTAGATTTATGAATACTCACCAGTCACTAATTGCGGGTTCAACTCTGCTACCTGCTTTGGTGGACTACACATGGCTTTGAAGCAACATAAAAGCCCATGCACAAGTACGTTTGGCAATCTTGGTGGGCTTTCATGAGCTTAAAACCCTTACAAGTTACAAGTGTCCCACGCTTTCCAGTACTACTAGAATTTTCCAAAGGAATTCAGCTAGAGTCTAGAGGTGTTAATTAGGCCAATTCGGTGTTGCAAATCAAACTTTTTTAATTTTGGTTGAATTAGATCAAACTGCTTGGATAAAAGTAAACTTCTTCATAAATATTAAGTATTTTTATAAAAAAATAAAATAAAATAATTTTGTTTTATAAAATTAATTTTTGAAAAAATTAAATGAGAGAAATTTTATAAATTAGCTTAAATATAAAATCTCTTCTCTCAACTATTTTTTTCATCCATGAAATTAATATCTTATTTAGGAGAATCAATGAATCAATTCTAATTCGACTCGGAACTAACAACTTATTATTAGTAAAAATACATAAAATACTTTTAAGTTTTTTTAAGATAATTAAAGAAAAGGAAAGAATATACAAACTACCCATATATTATATTTATGTTGGTCTCAAGTGTTATTACTTTAGAAAAATACATGTGATTTAAAGTATGTTTATAAAAAAAATAAAACTTTTTTGAAGAAATTTTTTTAATTAGACTTAATATTTAAATTAAAGTAAAGTTTATTTATGTATACTAAAAAAGGTGACTTTTTACTTAAAATAATTTAAATTTAATATTTAAATATTAAATAATTGTTGCCATATATAATTATTCCATTTTTATTTTTCATATATAACCCATAGATAAAAATACTTCTCAAAACCGAAGAAAATGACACAATAATATTTTACTTTAATTAAAAATACATTCATTAGTGTAAAAAAAAACATTTTCTTGCTTAAATACCACTTTAAACCGAACCGAAAGATTACCAAAATCCATGCCAATCGGGTTTTATGAAATAGAAGATAGTGTCCAAATACAAATTAAAGGAAATGAATTTAATTAATTTTGATTGATTTTTGGGTTTACCTGATCGAAGCGGAGAGAATAAACACGTCAGCTTCATATGTCCAATGGAAAAGAGGCATATCAGAAAACCGCTGGTATCATGACGTGTCCCGCTTGAGCCATACCTAACGTCTCCCCTGCAATTTCCATTACATTATTATTCCCACTCTGATATTTTCTCTTCCCTATAGGCATAGCTGGCTGTGAGCAATTGTGGTTTCACAGAACGTGATCTTATCAACTATGGCGGAGAAACACAACATCAAGAACCCAGCCGTGAAGCGGATTCTCCAGGAGGTCAAGGAGATGCAATCAAACCCTTCCGATGACTACATGAGCCTCCCTCTTGAGGTTCTTTTCTTTGGTTTCGCTTTCTCTACTATTATTCATTCTTCAATTTCACTAATTGTTTAGCCACGGGGACCTGCTCATTTTGCTTTCTGTTGCAATTAAAAAATTGTTTTCCACAAAATTTGGTTCTTTAACTGTTAGCAATTAAGCCTGTGGTCTTGGATTCTGGCTAATTGTGTTTCTTTGAAGATAAAAATAAATAAAGAAACAGAAGGGGCTATTTTTGAAACAGAACAAAAAAAAACATTGGTTGGAGCTACGCTTACGGTTGTCATTATGATATAATGCATTCAAGTGTTTTCTGAGCAACTTCAATACGGTGTTTTATTTCAGGAAAATATATTTGAATGGCAATTTGCGATCAGGGGGCCTCGTGATACTGAATTTGAAGGTGGTATTTATCACGGACGGATTCAGCTGCCTTCAGAATATCCCTTCAAACCTCCTTCGTTTATGTTGCTCACAGTAAGATATGTTCCCCTTTAGACCGAGCAGATTCTTATTTTAAAAAGTTTATTTAATCATTTGTTCTTACACCATTTCTATGTTTTGTTTCCTATACCTAGAATCTAGACATTTTTAGTCCTTACACATGCACTTTCAATTCTGTTTTAGTCCTTGCCGTTAACTAACACCTAGAAATTGGTGATGTAAAATCTGCCCAAAATTGTCACTATAGTTCCAAATTTGTTTTGTGGTGGTTTTAGCTAACTATCAGAGTTAAGAGTTAAGCTCACTTAACTGAAGGGACTAAAACAGAATTAGAAGTGCACATAATACAAGTATAGGAATCAAATGAGTAATTAAACTATTTTAAAATATTTACCTGAATTTGTTTTGGGTGTTTCTGTTTCTTATAATGATTTTATGTTTAAGTTATTGGAACTTGAAAGCTAAATTCACTGTTGTGATGTCAGCCTAGTGGCCGTTTTGAGACCCAAACCAAGATTTGCTTGAGCATATCAAATCATCACCCTGAGCATTGGCAACCATCATGGAGCGGTAAGTAATATCCCTTTCCACTCTTTACTCGCCGCATATGTTAGAGTTTGTTTTAAAGTTTGTACAACAGAAACGAAAATTGAGGGTGAGGAAATTTTTTTGCTTCCCTTCTCCCGTCATTTGCAACAGATCTTATTCCAAGCTGTATATATGTCTTGTGATAGTTGATAAAAGTTAAAACCATTAATTATAAACATTGAAGCTGCATTCTTTACATTTGATAGAAGAAGCTTCTCACTTAGCTGATGTAAATTTATTTTGACAGTAAGGACTGCTTTAGTTGCATTGATTGCATTCATGCCCACCAACCCAAATGGCGCGTTGGGCTCATTAAACTACAAGAAAGAAGACAGGTGTGCCTTGGCCACTAAATCCCAGGAAGCACCTCCAAAATTTGGAACTCCTGAACGTCAAAGACTGATTGATGAGGTACATTGTTGCTCATTGTTTTTTGTCCAGTGCATGTTTTTCAGTAATACCTTATTCTGATTGCTTTAGGTAAAATGTTGCTTATTGTTTTTTCCTGGATGCGTAATTTCTCTGTTGTACTTGAACCGTTTTATCCCAGATACACGAGTATATGCTAAGCAAGTCATCCCCTCTTCCACAACTTGCCCCCTCACAAGCTTCTGAAGAACAATCCAAAACTGAGGAGGCCAAGGCCCAGGTTAATTTGGAAAATCCCGAGGCTTTACCCGTGGGAGCGGAGATTCCAGATCAAGCAGGCGACAGAATTGTTGAAGAACAAGAACTGCCTGTCAATGCTAATCCTAACCCTGCAGGAGTTGAAGCTTCAATGGAGAGTTCATCCAGTGTCTCAAGTAACCAGTTGCTCCAAAAGTCAGATGCAAGGGTTCAAAATCTGAAACCAGATACAAGGGTTCAAAAACCTGACGATCGATTGTTCACACTTGCTGCTATTGGACTTGCTATAGCAATTGTGGTTCTTTTGCTGAAGAAGTTCATTAAATCTACAGAATATGGTGCTGTTTTCATGGATGAATCTTAGATGAATCTTTGTTCATGTTGGCTTCAATATCAAGATTCTTAGCCCATGGTATAGTCGATAGGAAAATTTAGCACTTCTGTGATATTTTATGATCTTTGAATTGTACGTATGTCTTGTAATTATGGCAATACTAATATCGATATACTACAGCTTTGAGTTAGTGAGCAAGGGTCTACTTTTTTGAGAAGGGTCTACTATGTGGTACAGTTATAATGCCTTATTGTTTGCTTATGACTCCTGATTTATGTATACTAATCGAAAGTACTCATTAATGACAAAAAGGTCGGATAAACAACTTCGTGGCTTATATTTTTCGTAGTTAAGTAACATTAATGATAGTTGCTTATATAAGCATATTCTATAAATTCTCAATTGTTCCAATGATATTTGCAAGTTACTTAACTTTAAGAACCAACTTAAGTTTAATTCTATTGGAGATACTCTTATGGTTATAGAGTGAGAAGAAACAAAGTGAACATCCAAGCAGGAAAATTTAGAGGCATATTTTTCTTTTCTTTTGCCCATTCAAACATTTGAAAGTCTAAGCTATAAACTTGGCATGTATTCTGCGTGAAATTACAAAAGCTGAAATGTATCATCGGTACTTAACATTTTAAATATTTGGTCCACTTTTCATATACATTTTTGATATATCCTTGTCAAATGTTGCAACGCCCGTTCCTCAGAAGTATTTGTAAGTAAATCAAATCTTTTATAACTATTTTTTACTATTTACAAGGACAGCATGCATCCACAGGTGGGATCTTTTCATGTAATGCTCTGTAACAACCAAGACTACAAAGGGGAGGCTTTGACCTGGAATCCCGGTACTTGTACTCATTAGTGCAGTTTGGACCAGCGCATTTTTCTCTTGGGGGAGAGGATAGCTGAAAAATCCAAAACATCATCGTTGCAGAAACGCAAGTTTTTAAAGCATATCAAATATTAGAAATGCTATACTCTTTTATGTTGAGAGACTGAGTTGCAAAGCTGTACCCGTTAGTTCCCATTTGGAAGATACTCGGTAGACCGATATCTTCAGAAAAAGTTACTACTGTTCCTTGGGGACTCATGGTCAATCTACTGTTCCTTGTAGAAACTTTTATAGCAGCAAATCAGCCAACAAGATAAGGATATATACCAAATTGAAGACAATTACTTTGCAAGAAGATTCACAAAAGGCAGATATATAAACCCACATACATATAGGAAAATAAGGAAACAAACCTGCACTTTCAATAATTATTTATGTTCACACTAGAGTTCATCCACTTTTTGGTTAGTGATAACT
Source organism: Glycine max (assembly GCF_000004515.6). Taxonomy (NCBI): domain Eukaryota; kingdom Viridiplantae; phylum Streptophyta; class Magnoliopsida; order Fabales; family Fabaceae; genus Glycine; species Glycine max. The sequence continues at coordinate 42,438,523 of NC_038243.2, read as the reverse complement.
CAAAATCAACAACAGGAACAAAAACAAGTTTTCTTTTGAAGTAATTCACAGAAGGAACAACTCAACTAAGCGATACAAACAAAATTGAGTATCCGCAACAAGAGATCTAGTATAATTTTTGGTGTTCTTTATTTTTTAAGAGTGATACAGGGCAAAAGCTTACAATATTAATATTAATTAAAAACAAAATAAACAACAAAAATGGGAAAATCCAATACTGGTCATCAGTCAACTAGTTAGATTAACGAGAAACGAAACTATTACACAACTATGATTCTATTTGAATGTAAGACTTTATTGTCCAAAATGATTCTATTTGTCTAGAGCATAACTATCTCCAATAAAATGTACTCTTCATTAAAAAAATGAAATACATTTTTTATAATATTATTATATTTTAAACGGAAGTAGCGTACTAGTAAGTACATATATAACTTTTATAATATTATTATATTTTAAACGGAAGTAGAGTACTAGTAAGTACATATATAACTTATAACTTTGGACTTTACATTATTGATAATTATCGGGTGTTTGGTAAATTTGATGACTTTTTAAAGTCAAAATTCATTAGAATTGGCTTAATAATGTAGAGTATGGATAATAAGTATGAAGACTATTGTATAAAAAATAATTCAAAATCACAGCAAGCTATAAGGTCAATTAACTTGCATCAATAACATGTTAGCAATCAGTAGCGAAAGTGTAAGCACTTGGGACTGTAAAGACACGGGATGCTCAACTTTGTGAGAAATTATTACATGCTCCCGATCATATATACGGATGAATCACTATATAACATATAACTACCTTTTTTAATTTATGAAAAAGACAAATAAAGTGTCATAAAAATTGGTGAGAATCACATTTAACCGAGCACACGATAAGGCAAGAGAGAGTGTGCACAGCATGGAGCACATTTGCAACAAGTAAACAACAACGTACTCCAAATTGACATCATGTAGAAGTACGAGTTTTAAGCCAACTGAACTTCAATATCTTCCTCCACGATCTCGGGGTTCTTTTATACTCAAAAATTTGTTCAATTAGCCCTGCAAAATAGAACTTGTCCTCCCCATATTCCACTTTCCCGCACAACCTCTTAAACAGATCACAAACTTCTTTCTCCGTGTAATTATCCATGATCACAATCCCTCGGTTGCGGAACAACTTCACATCGTTTTCATTGCAGACCAAGGCTTTCATTAAAAAGGCATAAGATGTGAACGGTTGGCTATCATTTTGGTGCTGCTCCAATGCTATCAGATTGGAAAACAGCATTTCTGTAAAATGATGATGGGGTGTGAAGGAAGGAACTTCAAGCACCCCATTTGCAAATTTAATGTTTAGCAGGCTCTTGGCTTTGGAACTCTTGGACTTAATACCATCTTTCTTGAGCTTTGTTGCACTCTCAGTCTCAAGATCACCTTGAGATACACTTCTTTTGGACATTACTCTTGCATAGGTTGGTAGGAAACAATGACGAATTAAGTCAAGCAAATGATAACCCTCTTGGCTAAACTTCTCATTAACAATTTCCTTATCCCCTGGCAACATTTTTCTGAAGAAACGAACAGCAAGCTCTGAGAGGGTCAGGGTAAGGTCATATTTTATTGGAATGAGCACAATTTGAAACAACCTTTGAAGAATGAGGAATGGTATTTGGTTTTCTAGCAATATAAGGTCGCACCTCAACCTATTGAGTAACCCTGGCGTTGTAAACGTGGGATCCCCACGGCGCCTTATACCCTCTAGAGAATATTTCAAGAAAAGCTCAATGATGAAACACCCATCAACTAACATCATCTCCATGAATTGATTGCATGTGAGATTGAGTTCTTCTGCATAGAAATTTCGTGCTGGCTTCTCTAAATCGCTTAGTGCATTCACAAATTCGTGCAAGCTTGATTCAAGCTGATTTGGTTGTCGACTCAGAAGTGTGAAGAGGTAATGCCACTTGCGATCTTCCATGTATTTTAGACCCTCCTTGCCATGATGGAGAGGACCAATTGACACTGTGCTAGGGATGTACATCTTCTCATTTGCTTCCAGGAGTTTCTCGGGGACTCTGAAGATGGATTTCAAAGATGAAACGGCTTCAAGCTTCTCTTTAATTGATGTTACAAGATCTTTTTTTGCTTGTGTGATAGCTGAAGCAGGGGTATGGTCCATGTTTTTGAACCGGTCCCTGGAATTGTCACTGCTTGGTTCCTATTAAAAGATCCCAGAAAAGTATTCCTTCACTTGAGCAAATCCACTGTGAGACATTAAAAAAAAAGTTGCGTTATTTATACAACAATCTATATAATAATATTTTATTTTGTATCTATCCGTTTCTAACACATTATTTATTACATTTCATATCTTTGTCATTTAGACTCTTAGTTATAGAATTTGTTGCAGTGATAAGATTTCTCTATGAAAAATATTGCATATCTTGAAAATCATTATTAGATCACATATGCACACAAAATACACGGCGAAGAAATATCAACCAATAAAATTGATTTGTTGATTGCATGTTCAATAAAGAAAATGAAATATGAAATTGAAGACATACATGCTCATGCTTCTGGGATAATCATATCCAAATTCAAAGAAAAGAAAAAGGATAAAATGCTAAATTGGCAAGACTAAACAAGAGAAAACAACTTTACAAGGATAAGACAAGAGCTATGGCCCAACAAAGAGTTTACTATTAGTTTGGCATTTTAAATATACATTAAGTCCACACTATATATATGTTATCCCATGAATCGTATTTCGCATTTTAGAATAGGTTTCTAGTTATTAATATTCAAAACTACGTAGCTCGGATCTGTAGATTGAGCATAATAGATTTTACACAACGCAGAGTAGTTTTCAAATTTATTAGAAAAAATTAGTAGAAAAAAGAAAAACTGATCAAGGAAACTAGAAAAATAAATAAATAAATAACGTAGACCTGTATTGTATGTGAGCTCTTATGTCAGTTACCTGAATTGCTGTTTCCTGCCAATCTGTTCTTTATCTCCCTCTGCACCCAATGCAAGAATTAATGTTGCATAGCATCGATATCTTAACAGCCGGTAAGTAATACTTTCGGAAACTACCGCAGCTACTATATATATATATATATATTAAAACTTGATCAGAATCCTAGATTACTTGAGAAGTGTGGTAAGCGAAAGCAATTAGAAAAACCAATGAATAAGGAAAGGAAGAACAAAACTCAGATATATTTCTGTACTGTACGTAACAAAGAGAAAGCAGAATCTGCTGAAGGTAAAGGAAAAACCGCGCGATTAGCATTTGTTACTTGACAGATAATTTAAGAATTGTTTTACAGTAATTGTACGAGCCAGTACATCAACCCATCATGGTTTCCCCTACTTTTTCAATACTTATATTCTATTCTTTTGTTACTAAGGTCTCGAGTGCAGAAGACTATGATCCCATTACTCACATTATGGGCTCTTTTTATTTGTTTCATCCATCGAGCCACGCCTTGCATGCCAGCTTCGTTCACGCATTTGACTGAGTGGACCACACCAAAGCCAACGAAGTCAATGATAGAGAAGGAGAAAAGGAGGTTTCAGGTGTTGGTGACTGAGGCCCAACCATTGGAGGCTAAGGAAGGAGGAATGAAGGCAATGCGGGCGTGATATGAAGGAGAATATTTGTGTGACAGTGGTTTGAATATGTGATGGTGTGAGAATTGAGATGATCAAAGAGTTTAGAAGGACAGAAAATTAAACTTGGACCAATTTTACTATAGAAAAGAAAAAGCTAGGCAACATTGAAACCCCGTCGATGACAGTTGCAATCAAAATTAAAATAAAAATGATATAATTTTAATTTTAAAAAAATAAATAGGAAAGATCTCATCACCCTAAATCAGTGTCACAATGATTCTCTAAATACACTGTTTGAATGTGTTTCCAAACATGATGGATGTTTCAGCACAGGATTCTGCCGAGCGATGTAAAGGAAAATCCATAGACTGGATTAAGGAACAAACTGAATATTGATAGATGAGTGAAGGCTTCCAAGGGGAAAGGACAGTGAAAGCTGTTATGATCATACTTAAGCCTTGAAACTCTCTTACCTAGTGAATTAGTCTTTTGGATTGGACTCTCTTCTTGTACTTAAGTCCTAATAGTTGGACAACGATCTCTGAATAGAAGAGAAATCTACATTTACCTGCAAGACACTCTGATGCCAAAACTAATTAGTGTAAGAGATGCATAATATGAGCTTATATTCATAATAGATGCATTATATTTATATATATAAGAGGACTAAGACGTAATTCTATCAAATTTCTTTGGTAATTTAAGGCTTGTTATTTCAGTATTTCAATCTAGTTCACTTGTACATTTTTTTTTTTTGAATGGGTCAATTTCACTGTCTTCTGTCTCAGAAATACTGGTTTGTATGGAATGCATAGCCGTTAAGGAACAGGATTACAGGTATATCTGTTGAATGCTGTTTTTTTTCTTCTTTTTTTGCATGCATTGGTTTGTTTCGGGCTTTGTTTTTAGTTTGAATTTATATTTAAGTGTTTTTTTCCAATGATAGTGTTTTTGTAATGAATATGATTGATTTGGTCAATATACATTGTTCAAAACACTTTCAATTATTTGTCATGGATATGTGGCAAACTTAAAGAAACCCATAATTTTATTAGTTTTTTTTACTGGACTTCATTAGTTAATAATATAATTTTTTCATACTGATATACAAATTAATTTATATATATATATATATATATATATATATATATATATATATATATATATATATATAAATTATATAAGCACATACAAGTATTTTACTTTGGCATAAAACACCAATACTAATCAGAGAGAAAAAAGACACTTTCAGAACAGCCAGGCGGGTCCTGGGATCGAGAGAGACAACAAGATTTGTGACTTGTGAGGGACTCAGCGGAGACTTGCTGTCTATTATATAAGCCCATCTACTAAAAACATTCAAAGATATTACTACCATTTCTTTTCCTTTCCATTTTTTTTTTGTGTGGATTTTAATCCCTCCTTTCTTTCACAATAAAAAAGAGAAAGAAGGTATAGAGAGAACATAGGAGTCCCAGTAGAGAAGTAAAGTGCCATAAAAAACGACAAGACGCATCACGCTACGAATGGAATCTGTGTTTCCTTTTTCCTCATTTTCGTGTCACGGAGCATGAATTTTCCGTTTCGTTTTTACCTTGCTGACTAAGATTGTTATTGTTAATATCAATGCCATCCTCATCAACACGAAGCTTAAGCTTACGCGTTCACTGAGTGGGAGCATTTTCCTATAATACACTCCGCAGAAGCTTCGAGTTAAAGAGCATCTATCCAAATCGAAGCCCTAGCTGGTTTTCTTCCGATAGAAAGAGACGCGCTCTGAATCTGCGCATTTCCAATGGCGTTTTGGTGGCCGTTGCTCGTTTTAGCATTCGCTTACGGTATTTGTAGGTTCCTTCTCATGCTCATTCCTCCTAAAGTTCCTTCCATCGACGTTGACACTTCCGATGGTACTCTATCTCTCTCTACATATCTATCTATATATTGTACACACACTCAAGGAGGTTTGTCGTGACGGTGAAATTGTGATAATGACAGTGTTGGACGATGGAAACCAAGCGCAGGAGAACAGTTTCATATATGTGAGTTCTCTCTTTCTCTGCTTTGATTTACGAATCGCATATGAAAGAATCTTGCAAATCGTTGCATGATATGGTACTGTTGTGCGTTTAATTGCATTTTTTCTCAATCGTTATGATTTGTCATTGGTTCCAATCCAGGTACCTCCAAGGGGAACATCGCAGCAATCGGGCAAGATAGTTCAGTGCTACGAACCTGCAACTATGAAATATTTGGGATATGTTCCTGCATTGACGCATGAGGAGGTCAGTGAGCTTCAGCCTGTGCTCTTGTAACAGTGGACTAATGGTTATGATGAGTAGTATTTGTATCTATTTGACCGTAGTTTATGATTGATGGTTTGATTAGGAACTATGAAGCACCAATACTTTAATTTGCTTCAAGTATCCGTATCGTATATGTATCCTGTATCGATACGTACATGTGAAGTATCCAAACCTTTAACAAAAGTTTATGAAAATCCTATACAACCACATATGAGACATAGGAATAAGATTGGAAATTATGGATGAGTTATCCTCTTTATGGATGATTTCAAGAAAATAATAAGACCGATACTATTCCTATTTATAGACGGTAGGAATTGAATAATAATAATAATGATTTACAATTTTTATTTTGTTTTTAGTAATGTCCTACAAATATGTTCTTAATTTGGATTTGCATAATTGCATTATATATTTATTATGTTTTATGAATTTTTATATATATCTAGATATGTATTGTGTTATCAGATATGTATCGTATTGAATATACATATCGTATCTGTATATCATAGGCTAGGAAGCACAATTAGTTTTCAATTAAACTTATTTTGTGATTAGTGTTTGATGAGATGCATTCATGTGTGTTTGGATACCCAGTTTGCAACCAACGTAATGTCAATCCACCCTTAAGGTTGCTTCTACATTTGGTGCATTCAAATGTACAAGCTTCCATTTAAAATGGCACAAACTGGTTTCAAAACATTAGAAATCTACAAGGACATCATTGCCATGCAAGAAATATGCTGGTTGTGCTGAATTAAATCTGACATGTCATAGCTTCTACCTTCTGGAAAAAATATTATACTAACTAGACCAGTGCCCAGTGTGCATGTGAAATAAAGGCAACACAATCCAAATAGAATATCACTTTTACAATAATATTACCAGAATAACATCATTTAAACGGGAAGCGGAATTGTCAATGATTGAAATGTAGAACATTGTTGGACAGTTTTAATATAATTATTGATTATCCATTTTGTTGTCTATGTTGAAGTATAAGTTCTATGGAATTCCTTTGATTTCTATGTTTTTTGTTCTCACAATTTTTCTTGATGTTGACCATATTTAGTTTTCATCCTTTTTGTTTATGAATGTCTGCACTTATTTTTAAAAATGAATTAATGTATAAGTATAGTACCTCTAGTACTGATTTATATATAATACTACATTATTTTTGCTGTGCAAAAAAAAAAAATTAATGTATAAGTATAATACATCCCATTAGCATTCTTATTGATCTTTATACATCTGGAAACATTAATGACAAAGCATCCAGACATACTAAGTGGAGAATATTGATGTAAAGTACCAGTTGTTGCAGAGCATGCATGATGAAATACTGGTTCCTAGTTTTTGTGTAAATTTTTTACAAGCTTTGCTAGATTAACTATAACTGCTTTGTGTGTATGGATAGGTCAAAGATCGAGTGTCAAAAGTAAGGAAGGCACAAAAAATGTGGGCAAAGTCCAGCTTCAAGCAAAGACGCTTATTTTTGCGTATACTTTTAAAGTATATAATTAAACATCAAGCGCTTATATGCGAGTAAGAACACTTTTCCATGGTTGTAGAAGTTTATCATATTTTTTTACACTTCTTGGAAACGTTTGTGATACAGACTTGAACTTATAGTCACTTTTTTGACATTTTAGGAAATATGCAAATCTTTCATAGCTACCCACTATTTTTAGTTATCCTACCGTTTAATCCATCTGCTCTGAAGTAGATGTAAATTGTGATCATTGCATGATGAGAATGATGATAGCATCTTGTAATTCATGTGCTTTAATTAGAATATCTTCACGTGATACTGGAAAGACAATGGTAGATGCCTCTTTAGGAGAAATAATGACAACATGTGAGAAGATCAATTGGCTATTGTCAGAGGGTGAGCAGTGGTTAAAGCCTGAATACCGGTACCTTCTTTTCCCAGTAGTTGACTATTTTATTTTCTTAAACTGATTATGATGAATAATCTGTCTCATTTTATTTTCTGTTCTTTCCATACCTTCTTTTACACAAAAACTAGGCCTTATAACTTATAAGATACCTATTGTTTTATTAAAAAAAAATAGTGTTATAACTTCTTCCTTGTACATGCATATAATATCACTATGTTGAAATTTCCAATTATCTAAAGTCACTTCTATGTTTACTTTATTTTTCCTTGTGTGTGATGAATAAAAAATCTTTGTAGGTCTTCTGGAAGATCAATGCTTCATAAGAGAGCTAAAGTAGAATTTCATCCCCTTGGTGTTATTGGAGCCATTGTTTCATGGAATTATCCCTTCCACAATATTTTTAATCCTATGCTGGCTGCAATTTTTTCTGGAAACGGTATTGTGATTAAGGTATAAAATATCTCACCATCTACCTATCACAATTGATCTTCATGCTGTGGGTGTATTGTGTTGATTTTAGGCATTGCTTACATTTGTGCTTAATGTCAATTAGGTTATATTCCTTGGTAAAATTAAAAAATAAAAATCTCTTGCATGATGCAATACAAGTCCAGATCCTCTCCATTTGTTTGAGAAATGGACATCTCCATTTCTATGAAGGAAAAGTAGACACGTGGCATAAAAGAAAATCAAATGGCTGAGATTTAATTTGGTTCAATGCATTTTAAATTAAAAAAATTGAAAGCCAATGAGTGACAAAAGCAAGGCACGTGTTGTTTCATTGTGGGTTTTGGACGGCCTCAACTGGCAGAAAAGATTGAGTGCAACGACCCATTAGAGGCGGCACAGCTCCATGGTGGGTGTTATTCTAAGGAAGATCCTTAGAGGCACCTCAGAATTCATTTCTTGGTTCATAATTTCCTGAACTATTGCCATTGAAAACTCATCAAAATGGACACTGGGTAAAGTTTTGTTGGGTTGTGCTGGTAGATTGTTCTTCACTTATTCACCTCCTCGATCAATCTGAGTTTTGAAAACAACTGGACCAATTAATATAACACAGTCTTAGTGTTCAACATTAAATATTTTTTTTTTATCTTGTGTTGTACAGTTTTTGAATCCTGCCTAGGTTAGCTTTGCTATTCTTAGCCGGTCCCAAGCCCGGATAAAAGGAGAGGGTTGTGTTAGGCTTTCGACAGCCAACGTAAAACTTTGTCGAATCTCTATGACATGGATCAATTACGTAATAATGTGAATGCTAGGTCGTTGCCCGGAAGCAACGCGCTGTATGGCTCGAGTACAGTGTCAAAAGAGCAAGGGCCGCTGCATCGCCGCCCGGATGTAGTGAAAAGTAAGCAAGGGTTCCTACATTTTCGTGAATGGGTGTGGGTAAAGAAGCTAGTTCATGACAGGAGGATTCGCTTTGGTACATGGAATATAAGCACACTTACTGGAAAATCTATGGAAATAGTGGATGTTATGGTGAGGAGGAAGATCAATTTTATGTGCCTACAAGAAACTAAGTGGACAGGTGAAAAAGCGAAAGAATTAGACAACTCGGGATTTAAGCTGTGGTATACGGGAAAAATCAGATCAAGAAATGGGGTAGGGATTATTGTGGACAAGGAGTGGAAGAAGGATGTCGTAGATGTAAGAAGAGTAGGAGATCGTATCATAGCCTTAAAATTGGTAGTGGGACAGGACACCTTTAATGTTATTAGTGGGTACGCACCTCAGGTTGGGTTAGCAGAACACTTTGAGGTAAAATTTTGGGAGGATCTAGAAGGGGTACTTCAGGATATACCCCAAGGAGAGAAAGTTTTCCTAGGAGGGGATCTCAATGGACATGTAGGTAGCGTGGATAGAGGTTTTGAGGGGGTGCATGGGGGTTTTGGCCTAGGGGAGATGAATGGGGAGGGTAAATCCATCTTGGAGTTTTCGGAGGCTTTGGATCTTTCTATAGCCAATACATGGTTTCAGAAAAGAGAGGAACATCTTATCACTTACAAAAGTGGAGGGACATGTTCTCAGATAGATTTCTTCCTTATCAGGAAGTCTGATAGGAAGTATTGCTTGAACTGTAAAGTTATCCCGGGAGAGAGCTTGACTACCCAACATAGAGTTTTGGTTATGGATGTAAGAATTAGAGATAGGGCAAAGAGAAGAAGTCCTATGGTAGCACCAAGGATCAAATGGTGGCACTTGAAGGGTGAGAAACAAGGAATCTTCCAACAAAAGATATGGGAGGGATGGTGTGGAACAAGACGTCCCAAGAGATTATTAAAGTGGCTAAAGAGACGTTGGGTGAATCTAGAGGTTTTGGACCTAGGGGTAAAGAATCGTGGTGGTGGAATGAAAGTGTTCAGAGCAAAGTTAGAGTAAAAAAGGAGTATTTCAAGGAGTGGTCTAGGTGTAGAAATTCTGAAACTTGGGATAAGTATAAGATAGCTAGAAATGAAACCAAAAAGGCGGTGAGTGAGGCAAGAGCCCAAGCTTTTGACGGACTATACCAAGCTCTAGGAACCAGGGACGGAGAAAGATCTATATATAGGCTTGTTAAGGGTAGAGAGAGGAAGACTAGAGATTTGGATCACGTAAAGTGTGTTAAGGATGAAGAAGGCAAAGTCTTAGTGCATGAAAAAGATATCAAGGAAAGGTGGAAGGTGTATTTCCACAACTTATTTAATGATGGATATGGATACGACTCTAGCAGTCTAGACACAAGAGAAGAGGACCGGAACTATAAGTATTATCGTCGGATTCAGAAACAGGAAGTAAAGGAAGCGTTGAAAAGAATGAGTAACAGTAAGGCGGTGGGGCCAGACAACATACCTATTGAAGTGTGGAAAACTCTTGGAAATAGAGGTCTTGAGTGGCTCACCAAACTCTTTAATGAAATTATGAGATCAAAACGCATGCCGGAGGAATGGAGGAGAAGCACGTTAGTGCCAATCTATAAGAACAAGAGGATATATAAAATTGTGCAAATTATAGGGGAATCAAGCTCATGAGTCATACCATGAAATTATGGGAAAGAGTGATCGAACGGAGATTAAGAAAGGAGACTCAAGTTACTGAGAATCAATTTGGTTTCATGCCAGGAAGGTCGACCATGGAAGCGATTTATTTATTACGGCGGGTGATGGAGCAATATCGCATGGACCAACAAGACTTGCACTTGATTTTTATTGACTTGGAGAAAGCGTATGATAGAGTGCCTAGAGAGATTTTGTGGAAAGCTCTAGAGAAGAAAGGGGTTAGGGTTGCATATATTCGAGCTATCCAAGATATGTATGATAGGGTATCGACTAGTGTTAGGACACAGGGTGGAGAGTCAGACGATTTTCCCATCACAATTGGTTTGCATCAAGGGTCAACCCTTAGCCCCTACTTTTTTACCTTAATTCTGGATGTCCTCACGGAACAAATCCAAGAGATAGCGCCGAGATGCATGCTTTTTACAGATGACATAGTCCTCCTTGGAGAGTCGAGGGAGGAGTTGAATGAGAGGTTGGAAACTTGGAGACGAGCTCTAGAAACACATGGCTTTTGCCTAAGCAGAAGCAAATCGGAGTATATGGAATGTAAGTTCAACAAAAGTAGGAGGGTATCTAACTCAGAGGTGAAAATAGGAGACCATATTATCCTTCAAGTCACACGGTTTAAATATCTTGGGTCTGTAATACAGGATGATGGAGAAATTGAAAGGGATGTGAATCATCGCATTCAAGCAGGATGGATGAAATGGAGAAAAGCATTGGGGGTGTTATGTGATGCAAAGGTACCGATCAAGCTAAAGGGAAAGTTTTATCGGACTGCGGTAAGATCGGCGATTTTGTACGGAACAGAATGTTGGGCGGTCAAGAGCCAACATGAGACTAAAGTAGGTGTAGCGGAGATGAGGATGTTGCGGTGGATGTGTGGTAAGACTCGACAGGATAAAATTAGAAACTGAACTATTAAAGAGAGGGTTGGAGTAGCGCCTATTGTAGAGAAGATGGTGGAAAATAGACTCAGGTGGTTTGGGCATGTAGAGAGAAGACCGGTAGACTCTGTAGTGAGGAGAGTAGACCAGATGGAGAGAAGGCAAACAATTCGAGGCAGAGGAAGACCCAAAAAGACTATAAGAGAGGTTATCAAGAAGGATCTCGAACTTAATGATTTGGATAGAAGTATGATACTTGATAGAACATTATGGCGGAAGTTGATCCATGTAGCCGACCCCACCTAGTGGGATAAGGCGTTGTTGTTGTTGTTGTTGTTGTTGTTGTTGTACAGTTTTTGCTACACCTCAATATTGTTTACTACTTCAGGATTTTTCTTCCAAATTCATTGTAATAGGAAAGGGGGGAAATGAGCATTTTCTCACTTTCTAACTTTTCCCAGTACTGTCGTCGGATCGTCAAAATTCTGACGGGATGCCGGCGAGTTTGATCTGGGCAAATGGCAATGCTCCATTGCAAACAAACCACCCTGCCTCGAAAATTCCCCTTCGTCCCCGTAAGACTAGTGGTCAGAAACATAAGTTTATTGTTGCTTGTTCAATGTCATGCAAAGGGCGAAGGCAAAGTTGAGATCGTAAATCATAGTGCAGACACGGAGAAACTCCCTATGCCACATGTATGACGGAAATGAAGTGAAATGGAAATGTCCATTTCTTAAGGAAATGGAGAGGAACTGAACGCGTGCAATGCATACTCTTACTTTTTCCACCTAATAACCATTTAGAAGATTGTTATTTTTTGTCCACTAATGCAAGCCTCTAGGACCAGGTTTGATCCTTTCTTTCCACCCATTTCTTCATTATTAAGCTGAATTTCAGCACAAGTTAAAATTAGCCTGTGCACTATCAATGCGTTAAGCAACAAAAAGATGCTATTGCTCAAGGATCATGTTAGAATTGGAGGCATAAAACCATTTTTGAGCTTCCACCTACCAGCTTAAGCTTTTAGGAGAATTATTATTTAACAGTATTAAATGCTTCTATGTTTTCCAATTTGAAAGAAAACCTTGTGCTTTTTATTGTAGATATCAGAACATGCAAGTTGGTCTGGATGCTTTTATTTCCGGATCATCCAATCAGCCCTTGCTGCCATAGGAGCTCCAGAGGACCTCGTTGAGGTGATAACAGGGTACGGCCATTTGTCTTACCATTCCTTTTTCCTTTTTGTTCTATGGTTGTGTTTATCATCTATGGCATTGATTGAGCCTTCTTCCAGGTTTGCTGAAACAGGAGAAGCATTGGTATCTTCTGTTGATAAAGTCATATTTGTTGGATCGCCTGGTGTTGGTAAGATGGTATGATTCTTCTAGCCAATTGAATGAGTTCACTTTGCTCTCACCTGGAATTGTATCATAATTCATTACTTCCAATCATTGTCATTACTTCATTCATTTTTATGATGGCATCCTATTTCCCATGAATTGCGCCATGCTAATATGCTTCATCTTTTTATGCAGATAATGAATAATGCTTCTAACACACTTATACCAGTGACACTGGAGCTTGGTGGCAAAGATGCATTTATTGTTTGTGAAGACGTAGATCTGGACCATGTATGAATTCTTTCTCCCTGTTCAGATTCCCCAAAGCTTGGATGTAACTATTATCCATAAAAGCTTAATGAGATCTCCATTCTTGAGTACCTTAGTTTTAACAGCCTTTGACCTGCTGAATATAGGTTGCACAAATTGCTGTCAGGGCTGTGCTTCAGTCAAGTGGACAGAACTGTGCTGGGGCAGAGCGATTTTATGTCCATAGGGAAATCTATTCTTCTTTTGTTAGCAAAGTTACCAAAATTGTGAAGTCTGTTACAGCTGTAAGTGTTTTTAACAACATTTCACTAAGTTTAACTCTTTTGTAACTTTCATAATAGGCTTCTGATGCATAGAATCACGTATGCTTACACTTCATTGCCAGTTTGCCACAAGATTGCTTTTTCAGAAATCTATCATATTGTTTATACATCTGTTTTAGCTCTAGGTCAAAAACTATGAGAAATAGACATCTATTTGATTCAGGATACCTTGCATTTTCGTCTATTTTAGTTGAACCTATGCATTTTTTTGGTTTCTCTGATTTCTCCCTTTCAGTAACAGTGTGCCCCCAAGGAACCATTTTCTACATAAATCTTTGAAGAAAAATATTAGCATCAACTTATTACTGGCTTTATATTCTAGTGTGTGTGTGTTCTATGTATTTGGAACTCTTCAAAATGAATAGTATCTGTGAATTGTTGTTGATGTCTAGCAAATAAATAGAATTTGGTGATGAACAAATTGCATGGCATCACTGACATGCTCCAATTCTCTTCTGAGATGATATTTTCCTTTAAAACAAAAAGTGCTGAAATCTGGAATTCATGATTATACTGTTTGAGAGGAGGGACAAAAGGATCAGAAATTTATGTTCATTCACAGATGGCATTAACATTGAGGACTACTATAAACATGAACTCATTGCTTACTGATTATTGAAGAATGGACTTCTGTCCTAGGAAATATTGAGTATAAAGATGTCAATTTTTTATTTAATTTATTGGTTATTGATTTCTTGCAGGGCCCACCACTTGTTGGAAAGTATGATATGGGAGCTTTATGCATGCATGAGCATTCTGAAAAGCTTGAAGGCCTTGTAAATGATGCTTTAGACAAAGGAGCTGAAATTGTTGCCCGTGGGAATCTTGGACATATAGGCGAAGACGCAGTTGATCAATATTTCCCCCCTACTGTGATTGTGAATGTGAACCACACAATGAGATTGATGCAAGAAGAGGTAACGAAATCACTATCTTTTCTACTTTAAGATGCCTATTTTTTTTAATTATTATATTAGAAATATCCTACACACACTCATACATCACTTCACATTGCCATAGTTTTTATCATCTAATTACAGTTAGTTATTCCACGTTTTTTGTGCAATTAAACTTTGATTTTGCCGTATAAAAACTATATTAGTGAGTCAATGATGATGTGAGCCATGATGTGCGAGAAGTGTTACTACTATTGTTGTATTTAAGAACTAGTTTCACTGTTAGTAGGTTCGCATACATTTCATACCTAGACTACCATTTGAGATTTTTTTAATTTAGGTAATCATATCCCATGACAGTCATGCACCTCAATTGTGCATTTACATTCAAGAATTTCCCTTCTATATTCTATGCGTCAGCAACTGCTTACTAAATTCATCTGAGCAATTAAATGCTTGACTAGGCATTTGGACCAATCATGCCAATAATGAAATTCAGCTCTGATGAGGAGGTTGTCAGGCTTGCAAATGACTCAAAATATGGGCTCGGCTGTGCTGTTTTCTCAGGCAATCAGAGCCGTGCCAGAGAGATAGCTTCACAGATACATGCTGGGGTAGCTGCAGTTAATGATTTTGCATCAACATACATGTGTCAGGTAAATTTATTAACTCTCTTGAAAGGGGATTCACTTAAAAAGATTTAATGGTAATGTATCTTGTCATTCTTGTATCTAACTGCTTGTTTAGTATGTGTTGATCTGTTGTGAATGTGCAACAAGTAGGCTGACTGCAGAATTTCCCTGATCAACAGAATTTCCCAAAACTTCTATCTAGACTCTGCTTCTCTGCTGGGAAGTATTTGGTTTGCAAAGATGCATGATTGCATAAACATAATGAGATGTCTGGTATTAAAAATGTAAAGACTGATAAAATAATAAATTACTAATGATTAAAATTTCTGGTGGGTAGTTTGCTAAAACTATCGAGAAGTAATTTATCAGAGACCCAAAATTGGAAGCGGGTAACCTGTTTAGCCCAGTACTTGTGCAGTTATTTTTTTCTTTTCAAACTGCCTGGAAAAGTTAACTCGGCCTTGGTTATCCTCCAATTTTCACTGAAGTAATTATGCATTATGATTTTGCAGTCCCTACCATTTGGGGGTGTGAAACATAGTGGATTTGGACGATTTGGTGGTGTAGAAGGTTTGCGAGCTTGCTGTCTTGTTAAAGCAGTTGTTGAAGATCGATGGTGGCCATTTGTCAAAACCAAGATACCTAAGCCTATTCAGGTCAGTCAGGAAAACTTTTTGTCATATTTCCTTCCAATATCTTTAGATGTTTAAGGTTAATGCACATTAATTAAGAACTATTTTATAGATGCAAATTTGGACTAAAAAGCCGTTATTTAACATCCCATCAATAGTAATAAATTATATTACAAATTCCTAATTATCTCAACTGTAATAGCTATTAAATAAGGGTATAGTCGAGAAAAACAGATTAGATTTTGAAATTCTAAAACATGAATTGTTTTGAGATAAAAGAAAGAAAGCTAAGACATGTAAAGATATGGAAAAATGTAGTATTTTTTTACTTCACCGTGAATAGAAACTTCAATGGGCTTCTTGTCTGCTACAGTATCCTGTTGCAGAGAATGGATTCGAATTTCAGGAGTCACTTGTTGAAGCGCTTTATGGTCTCGGCATATGGGACCGTTTGCGAGCATTAGTAAACGTTTTAAAAATGCTTACTGAGCAAAATCCTGGTGGCAGTAGCAATAAGAGAAGAAATGACTGATTGTCAGGTCAGGTAACATTCTAAATGGCTAATATCGTCAGATACTCAAACCCTGCTGCTAGCAAGCTGTAAGAGAAGAAATGAATAATTGGCGGCAACTCAGGATAACACGCTAAATGGTTAATATTGCCAAGTTAGGTGGGGGATGTCACTTTTGGTTGACGTATTTATCTAATCTCTATCTAGAAATCTCCTGTGACTATAATGTTAAGGGGATTTAAACTCAAACTAGTTGGTGATTATATAAATTGCAGGAGATAGGATATTTTTGTGATTGTGGCCTTTGGATACCTATTCATTAGGGCATATACCAATTATCAACTTAAGGCTATGGGTAAAATATTTCAACTAACTTTTAGTTTTTTTTTACTAATTAATATTTTTAGTATCTTCTAATATTTTTTAAGATATTTCCAGTAATATTTTTTAAAATATTAGCTTCTAACTTTTTATAATTTTTTTATCCTTGAATATTTAGATTTCCTTATTCAAACATTACTTTGGTCACTAATCGAGCTAAAGAGTCTAACATTATATAAAAGAGATGCTTATTTTTTTTTATTACATCACCAAATTTATAAATTTTCATATGGTTTGCCAGGAACTTCTTTGAAAGCTTGTTGAATAATTTTTACAAATTTCATCATTTCACCCATTCAAATTAAATAACGAGTTAATGAATCTCCTTTTATATAAAAGGAATGGTTTGGTCACAATTGAGCTAAAGAGTCACATTGCTCCGGAAAGCTTAATACATTTACATTTTATATATAATAAAAGCAATGCCATGAGTCCATGAGTAAAAATAACTGTTTAAGGATAAAAATATAAATTGCATCAATTACATATTTGGGCAAGCAACTAAATTTAAATAAAAATATTAATCTTTGGAAATTTCACTCAAAATATACAATAATACGCAATGGCTGAACTATGGATCCTTGCAATTTCCTTTGGACACGTCGCATGAGGTAGCGCTCTCCACGAATACTATGGATAGAAATACTTTCCAGGCTTCAAAACTTATACACGATAGTGGAAGGAATGGTGCGATTAAAGTCTCATTACAATCCCAGTGCCCTCTTCGTAAGTGCATTCAACAATTATTCACACTTGTATGCCCGAGTGATTTCCCACGAAATTGAATCGTCTGGCGAGAGGCCATCTATCACACAACCATTTCGCTTACAGTTTACCAATGCAACCATAAACCTTTCATTTTCTAACGACGACGGATACATTACTTGCTCATCCTGAAACAAAAATAATGTGTTATTTGCAAAACAAACAAGTCGTTTTTAATGTCATGTTAGCTGGCATTTTGAGTTCAGAATTCACGATTTCTTTCCTTTAATCTTAATTCAATGCTTAGTCACCTATGCAATTATGCTATATTTCTGAGCTGAGTATTTTCGGTGCAGCATTATCCAAATCACTATTTGTATGATTTTTTTACTATTAAAATTTATTCTTTTTTTTTTTTTTTGAGGAAGCGTCCTTGGGGATAGTTATTCAACTACCGGCCAGTAGTATCCTGTTTAGGGCTAAAACTTCATGCCCTCTCACTATTGCTTGTTGTGCCCCATTGCTTTTTGGAAAGTCCTCCAGATTAGACTATGTGATCCAGATGACTTTCTGGAAAGTAATGGGACGCAGCATGAAACAATAGTTGACGTGCAGGAAGCAACATCGCCTGTTTAGTGTATTCATATTGGACACTTGGGCCCCAATTTCTATATAGTAATCTGCCTTATGAGGAAGCTCTGGCCTGCGCTTCTCCGGTACTCATATATAATATAATATTAACTATTTAAGAGCAATTTAATTATTTTTATGTATTGGGAGTGGACAATAGTGAAATAAATTTACGTAGGATATTGTCTCCATTCCCAAATTTATTTTGGAAGATTTGTATCTCCATCTCCACCCTCAAATTCTCAAACTCATCGAAATGAAACAATTCCCACGTAGAGTCCAAGTTAAAGGGATAAATTCCATCCCCACGTAGCATATGAACACAACTTTGCTTGCAATAGACAACTGATATCGAGTTTAAGAAGTTACCTCGGGAAGTTCATTAAACTCCTCAGGAGATATTTGCAACAAATCCATAGCAGTTTGACCTGTACACCATGCTAAAACTTTCGTACCCGTATCCTTATCCGCAAGAGTAATTTTCAGATGAAACGTGCGTACTATTCTAGCATCATAAATTGTACGACAAAAGCTACATTCCACCAATCTATCAGACCTCTTGACAAAATGACCACAGAGAGAATGTGAAAATATTGTATTAACGTAAAAATACTCAGATGGATCGAGCCAGACTCGACATACCTGCAACAATATTAAGGAAAATGATCAGAATTTGCAGATAAACAATAATTAACGGAGATACTGTAAAAAGGATAGGCATACTGGCAACGGTGAGGAAGACGGGGAAAGAGATTCAGAGCAGTCTTCAAGTACGGTCAGGTTATATTTGACGATAATAATATAATCAAGTATATTATTTATGCAATATTTTTAATAATATTATCTTGCTCTCTATTTTTTTCACTACACCAAAATCTCATACTTTTCTTTTATTGAACAATATTACGATATCTCTCTGTTGCATTTCTTGCATGTGAAGAGCGTTTTTATAGATGAGGCTTGGTGTGAATCAACAGTAAAACCTTATTTGAAGCCCTTCTACTTTGCTTTTTCTCAATTTGGGCTCGTTAAGTACAAACGACCAAAGGTTGGTGAACTAGCTGCGACTGGTAAAAACTACAAGCCCGGGCATAAATCAGACTCGAACCATTCATTATAGTTGAGCGTGTGCATACAGCAACGAAACAAGGAACAATGAGGTCGAACAATAAAATAAGTCGCTAAGGTTATTGCGATATGTCTTATTTCAAGTACAAAAACAAAATATAAGATGCTTGGGTACATGCTAACATGTTGCAGTGGCTATAATTAATGATTACGATATGTTTTAAAATGTTAATAACAGAGAAGACACTAGCGACATGAATACGACATAGTAATAAGTGAAACAAAAGGAGAGAAAAAAGTGAAATAAACATTCAAATGATACTAATGCATAACTCTTACTTGCGCATAGCTAGTCTGGGCAGAAATATCAGAGAGTCGCGATAGCTTATGAAGGCAAGATGAATTGATCAATGCTGGTAAACAGCTGAGATTGATGAAAGAAGCCCCAATATCATTCTCAAACCATAATACTTCCATACTGTCTATCCAAAAACATTCAACTGCATTGTATCATTGTATGATTATGTGGATACTTTAACCAGAGTACAAAAACGCATTAAACTATACAGGCAGATAATACAGGTAGAACAGACAATATGATGGAAAGGGGAACTAGGCAAAACTTTAAAGCAAGTATTAAAAGACTAATTCATTTTTTCATGGTCAATTTTCACAATTATCTTTCTCCTTATTTGGTGAGTCTGATGACTGGTGATGTGCTTACCATTTTTGTTTTGACATCGTACATGTCATGCCAGATACGTATACAGTGTGACCGAAACTAACTCTTCCCAATGACCTGAGGTATATCACAAGACTATAAGAAGGGAGAGTACATAAGAAAAGAATATTTGGAAGTGCAAAGAAACATGTTAAATGGTTCCATTATACTGTTCATTACCAAAATCTCGCAAAATGAAGCTTTGTCCAAATTTCCCCGCTAGTATCTGCAATTCTTAAAGAGAAAACAGTTTGTTGGTCATTTTCTTTGATAATATCTGTAACAACACCATAGAGACTGATGCCATTCATCTTGTTACGAAGATCGACCACAAATGACTGCAAAACTTCACACAAGTAATAAAGTTAAGTAATCAACACTTCTTAGCATTGCACATAAGAATGTGGAAAATATTAGTAATAAAAGAGAAAAGCTAAGAACACATTTTTTTTCCAATACATCCTTTATTACTGGGAAAATTTAAAGCAGGTTCCACTGAATCAATGGTGAGGCCTACATAATATATCGGGAAACACAAATTTCACATAATAAAATGCATCAAAAGAGTGTGACTATGCTAAAGCCAATAATACAATCAAAACATCGGACACCAGTTATTGGCAGGCTAATATAAATATCTTTCTAGCATACATAAAGTAAAGTAACATGCAAGATAGCTATTGAGATTAAGAACAAATAGAAAATAAGGGAAAGCTATCGTTTAATTTTCTTTGGAAGGGAGGTAAGGCCAAACTCACCCGAAAAGGATAATTACTGAAATCAATGGTCCCCTGAGAATCACGAGGCAAGCTCACTTGAGAAAACTTGAGATCCTGACCGGAATTATACGAACCCAAGGGCCGTGAACCATGACGGTGATTTGGAGTCAATGTTACACACACCTAATCGGCAGAGCTGTTTAATATTTTCTCGATATGACAATTACAATAGTTTATTTCAATACAGAAATCCATAAATCACCTGTTCTTCATGTTGAATATAAGGCACCAAATATAGTTGTGTTTCACTTCCGTATTCAAGACACAAGTCTTTACATGTCTCAGTATCACAGTCCACTGAACTATTGACGTATGGTTTGTCCAGTGCAAGCATGCTTCCCACTCTGTATACCCCCAAAAAATGAATGTTATACAAAATACAAATATGAAAAGAATTATTCTGTTTCAGAAGTATGACCACAGCACGAATTCACCTGAAAAGATTGGCAAGGAGAATCTGCTCACCCCACAAGAAAAACATTAATTTGACTCCATCACCATCAACAAGAGTAACCTGTTTTCTTTGTAGGGTTTCAAACTTCCTTTGAATTTCCGAAGATTCAATCTTTTCAATCCTATAATCAAAATAAGTAATAGAAAGGTCACATCTATTCAATCCTATAATCAAAATAAGATAATATTAATGAACTAGTAAGATCATTCATGGAATTTTATTATCACATAAATGATACAATGCTCTGTAAATTCACAACATGCTCACAACAAAGTCAAGTGGAAAAATATAACACCAGTTTTTTGGCTAAGCAAATATAAATATAACACCAATTGCATGTAGTTTACACTTTACCGGGCATAAAGTGAACACGAAGCCCCTCCGTTCACCGCATCAAGAGAAATTGAAGAGAAAGAGTCTGAACAAAACTGAGCTCCTAGTAGCATTGCATCATCATCCTGATTCTACGGTTTTGAAGAAAATTAAAGGATTATCATCGTGAAAACTTGATCTGAATCTCATTTTTAGGTGTAGCAAAGACCAAAAGAAAGAACGAGTCTACAGAAGCACAGAATTTGTTCCCAACTTGAACTACTTGTATATGAAACTACAAAGATCCAATTTAAGCACCACAAATTTATATTGAAAAAATCTTTGACCGATACCTCATCTAATAGAATCACAAGATACTCTGTTGGCAAAAGACGTGGATGTCCAGAACCTCCAGTGGAAGTTCGAAGGTAGCAACCAGTAAGGAAAATCTCTCTCCCTCGCTTCAGAATTCCATTCTGCAGGCCTGCCAAGTCATAGAATCTGCTGGACAAAATATGATACGTTTAATATTAAAAGAAATTGCAAATAAGAGCATTCCAAGGTTTTGATTTCGAAAAACTTGCTACATATTTGAAATTGCAAAGAGGAGCTAAATCCATATTCAATACTTGTATTTTGTGCAGATATTTGAAATAAATGTTAAGTCATTGGAAACATCAAAATCTTTACCATAAGAAAAGTTGATTCGATAAACAATGAAAAGCACACGCAGACGCAGTCCAAAGAGAGAATATCTTCTTAAACTTCATTATCATCAGATTGTCGCCCAAGTAAGTTGAAGAAATAACACACTTAAAATTCTCAAATATAAATT
The DNA here is from genome assembly GCF_000004515.6 of Glycine max. Taxonomy (NCBI): domain Eukaryota; kingdom Viridiplantae; phylum Streptophyta; class Magnoliopsida; order Fabales; family Fabaceae; genus Glycine; species Glycine max. Next base: position 42,416,291 of record NC_038243.2, on the reverse strand, counting down.
ATAAGTACCAAAGTTTTAAGTATTTCTAGATTTCCATATTTTCAACAGCAAGAGAAACAAGCCACGTGCAGTGAGCAAAAAAGAAAATCAGTTGACAGTGCAGACATAGAGCAAAATCTTTTATTTACTATGCATCAAATTACAAAAATTGAGTTTGACCTTGATTGATTTAATACAATTACCTGCGATGTAGATACACATCTATGATATTGGAACTCCAATAATCCCCTAATGTAAGCATGTGGATGTTTGTGCCTGCAAGTGATAAGCGTCAATCATTATAAAACCAAAATAAAAACAGCCTTATCCAACTAAGTAGGATTAGTTACATGAATCAATGGATGTCAGTGGCTCTATCAGAAAATCAGATTTTGAATAAAACAATTAGGAGCAGGATCTTTTTTTCCAAATTTCTCCTAAATACCTAAATCAAATTACTTTCTACTGCACTTAATATGGGTAAAACATCAAAACTGGTGCCTATTTGTAAATAATGTTTTGATCTCCACCTCTCATCTCGCCCAAGCATTTTATAATTATAAGTTATAACCAACCAAATAAAAGTGTAACTAAGTAGAGAATCAAGAATGCAGAAGAATGCATAAGTTGATTTTAGCTTATGGAGAAACCAAAAGCATTTTAATTATTTTCTTCTCCTATAAGTGTTTATGGATGAGTTTATTCAAACAAGGCCTAAATTAAGCGCATAGTAGATTTCACATTCGTTCCCGTACTAAACTGTATTCAGGAAGAAAAAAAAATGCTTTAAGTCCAAATTACCTGGAAGCACAAATGCATCGATAATAACAGCTTCTAGAACACTGTTCAAGGACAGGAAATTCTTCTCGTATATGGAATCAATGGTGACAGTGCTTGGAAGCTTTGTCCTCCGATAATTCTTCTTGAGGTGGCTAATTAATTCGAGCCTCTTCTTCGGAGCCCCAACCCTGCGTTGCTCACTCCACGCCTTCAAAACAAAATCAACGATGAGAAAAGCAGCAGAATACAGCAGAAACCTAAATAAACTCAACACCACGCAAAAGTAACAGCAATTACTACATAACCTATCTCATTCCAAGAGAGATGAACGTAACCAACTATAAATCCTTAATTAATGCATTTAATAGTCCGTGCACAGAGAAATTGCAAAAATGGAGGAGTGAAGGTGATGTTATGCACCTGAGAGAGTTCAGAGAGCAAGATCGCGGGAGTGACGCCGCTTGAATAAGCAACGCAAGTCTTGAGAATACGAGACACGATCCAACTCCATCCAAGTCCATCGGAACCCTCGCCGTCTCCGTTTTGATCGTCTTCCAGCGATAATAGCTCGGATCTTGCGTAATCCACGAATTTGAGGAAAGGATCTTCTTCTTGTTCTTCTTCCTTCTCCTTTTGTTGATCTTCTTGGCAATGGTCTACATCCATGGCGGAACCTACCTTTGTATTGCAGGCGTAGTAATCGCGATGCTCCATTTTCGAGTCGCTGAGTTTTCAGATGCAGGAGGTGGAGACGAGAGATCTCTCTGGGGTTGAGTGTATATGGAGGCTTGGCGCGATTTTCAATTGAAAATGCTTGTAAATAGGTCTTCACTTTTTGGCGGGAAATAATCTGTTGGACCAACATACGGCTTTAGGGCCCAAATTTCATACGGAGAGTCTGCCCTGCCTATATACTTTTTTTATATATATAGTTGGCCTAATCTTTTTTAGCATTCTGTCTTCAATTTATAATTTTATATTATACTATTATTTTAGTCTATCTTTTTTAAAAAAAAATAAATATTATATACTAAGAAGTGTTATAAAATATACGTAATCATCAAATCACAACCTATCATGCATGGTAAGATTATTAACTTTTATAAAAATTATTTTAAGAATCATATTAAAGATAAACTACGATTAGACGACATCATAAAAGTATTGTATATTTTCAATACATGATCATTAAACTCTTTTTTATTATTGAATTTTAGTTTATCTATTAGTATTATATAAAATTAGCATGTTTCTTGTTATTTATATTGTCACAATTAAAGTATAATAGTTGTTTCTAAGAATCATAGTTAGTGAACATTATTATTTTATTTTATTGAGTATTACATACGTCCATGTGAATATGATATTCAAATTTTCTATTTTATATTATTTATCAACTTGGTGTATTTCTTAAGAAACAAATAGATTCATGACTTTTAACTTTCATACTAAAAAAAGATAAAAGGGAAGAAAAGTCATGAATAACGAGAAAAACACAATAAGACACTTTATTACTTGCTAGAATTGATTCTCTCTGAGCCCTAGTGACCCCTTGTTCCTGAACACAATCAATTATGCTTTAACCATAATTGATTATGTGATCACTTATTTAGATATTTTGTTTTTGGATGACCTTAGAGGAAGTTGCATAATTGATTATGTAATTTATATAATTAACTATAAATGTTGAGTTAGTTAAAAATAAATAAATAAATTTTTGTGGCACTTGAGAAAACATGCCTTAATAAACAAGTAAAATGGATATTTGTTCCTTTTTTCTTTTATTATTTACCAATTACTTTAATTTTAATTTTTCATCTCATTTACATTTTCTTTCATCTCAATCAAATACCCTCACTTTTATCTCTCTTTTCACTCTCTTTCATCTATTTTCATTTATCATTGTTCATTCCTTTTAGTTACTCTCTATTAAACACACTCTTAACCAAGTTATGTCAGTTTCATGCAATTATTCTTAAATTAATATTTTTGTTATAAAAATTATTCTTTTTTTAATTAAGAATCTAAGATGTTATAACAATTATTTTTAAAATTAGTTGTTATAAACAAATTAATTAGCATTTTCTGTCATATAAATAATACTCTATGCATCAATAATAGTCAAAGATATAACATTTTATTTTTATCTTTACTTGTATTGTGTTGTCATATTTTCGTCCTATATATCAGATCTTATCTGTTGCTCTAAGCCTCTAACGGAATCTGATGATTGAGAATTATATTTTTATATATATTTTTTTAAAAAAATACACCTCTTTATTATAAATAAATCAATAAACCTCTTGAATGTATACGTGTCTTTGCAGGATAGAATGATACGAAGATAAAAAAAGAAAAAGAAATATTAATACACAATGAATAATATGATAAAAAAAATGAGATATATAAATTAGATATAAAATTAAAATATTAAAATGCAGAAATATATATTTTATCTTGAAGATGCATGTCAAGTAGAAAATGCACAAGGTTAAGAAATGGAATATGCTATCTTTCTATTTTCAGCAACAAGTAAAAGGAAAAATTTGTATTCAGAAATTGCAAAAACAAGTAAAAATATTTCACTTTGTTTTTATATTGTAAATTCTCTATCTTATGATAAAAAGAAGTAAAAGTAGCAGAATGATATCCACTAATTATATGAATTTGAATGATTGAATCCTTATTTTGAAAATAAGATAATTTGACGTGTAATTTGATTCTACAATATGTATCTTTCTTTTTACGTGCATGTTTCTTTTATGTGTAGATAATAGTCGTGTTGTTTTGTTGTCTCTTTCTGATAGATAAAAAAAAAATAAAAATGGGTTGCGCAGTGCTTATTATGACTCATTGTTAATGGATGCGACATGTATTTTGAAAAAGAAAAAAAATATAAATATTTAAAAAAATAAAAAGGTATAAATGAAATGAGAGCTTTTTTATTTAAATATTATATTTTTATTTATTTATGAGTTTATACAAGATTAATGATATTATAAAGATAAAAGGATTCATTTTTTTATTCTAAAAATTAAAAAAATTAAAAATATATATTTTTAATTCCTCAAAATAGTTCAGAATGTTAGTTATAACTCCTATAAAAAATTATTACCTTTTTAATCCCTACATTTACCTAGAAACACATGTTTTTAGTCTTATGAAGGACTAAAACCACATCATCGTGTAAGTTATGAACTAAAAACTTATTAAATTTTTACAGGGATTAATTAAAACTAATATTTTGAAATATTTTAAGGGATTAAAATATATTTTACCCCAAAAATTGAATATGAGCAACTAAATTAAGAAAAAGAAAGTTGTATATATATGAAGACTGAAAATGCAATCATGTTATGCTACAACCTACAAGTAGAAATATAGATATATTTTCATGACGTAAAAACTTTAGTTGTTAGGTAAAAACATGTAAATGATTTTATATATTTAATTTTAACACTTCCATGCACAAGTAGTCCTCTCACCATTTACGCTGAAATTATAGTTTTTCTTATTAGAAAAATGGAGATGGCAGAAATCACTTCATTCGTCACGGTTCTCATATATTATAAAAAAAATAAAATTGAACCGCAGTAAAAACACATTATAACGAGTTTTATATATATTTCTAACATCATGTATTACATAATGTGTTTTTAGAAAATTATAAAAATCAAATGTTCCTTGCTAGCTAATACGACGGTACATAATATATGTACTAATAAAAGCAGAAACAGAATTAAGCGTTCAAGTGGCAATTCAACGTTTCAATTTGTGATTGGATCAGCGACAGATAGAAATAGACAGGACGCTGAAATATTCGAGATATAATGCAGTAGTCGATCGATGTATTTTCAGAAATACATGCAGAATTTCTACAACATCTTCATTAGAATGCACAATAGTCAAACTCCCTATAAATGATTTACAAAACTTTTTTCCATTCTGTAAACCATAAGAAAAATTGAAGACAAAATTCTTAAAATGAAAAAGGCTAGGGAAAAAAAATTAAAGGAGTCTGACACTGGCATACCCTCATGTTTCTCGATATTTTCCATCAGTAGGGTTTTTACACGTCTGAAGTAGTCTTGTGATAGTGTTTCTGCAGCAGACATTAGAAGGACAAAGCAATTATAAGTTCAATGACTAAAACTAAAAGAAACAGTTAAGTGATAAGAACCGAGCGAATATATACACAGGGTATACCACTGTGATTTAACTATATTCCTTGATTGGCAGTGGCTGCATCTTCACGTGGTTTCTTCAACAAAGGTTCCCTAGTTTGCCTCCTCAGGGTAGTAGTGATAACCACAAATAACAGTTTAACACAATTCAACCTCAGAAAGACTATAGTACGTATAGCAAGAAAATAATTGAATATCACTTCCCTGAAATGAATAATTATATGTACTTCCAAGGAAAATGTACTTCCAAGGGAAAAGGCATTACCATTTAACATGCTGAACTTGATTCAAGTCTCTACTCATTCCAGAGACCCGGAGTTGTGATACAACATAGCAAATTTTTTCCGTCTTGAAAATTCATTTAAAATTAAATAAATATAAAAGCGATGCTAATTTTTGTATAGGATATCATCTGCGTGCAATATTATAACACCATTTTTCTTTTGTCTTTTTTTTTTTTGCAACCTATCTAGCTAGGAATGATTACTGGTTACATATGAAACCAGCAATGATTTTAAACAAAGACAATAAAGAGGCATTCGACGTGTAATTGTTAAGACCACGATCTATATATAAGCTTCATATGCTTCAATAGCGCTGGCTAGGATACCACTTGAAATTGCATACGAAATATGTGTAAGGATCCGAGGCTCTCACAGTGCCATAGTCAGGATAGGGACACTAAAGAGGTTAATAATAATAGTACATTTTGGTGAACAATTTAATAAGAAGAAAGATACTTATACAACAAATTTTACAACACAAAGAGTGAAATAGAGAAAAGTGAGAAGAGAGAGAAAATTTTGAAATTTAATAAATGATATGATAGACACATAAAATAGTATTGTATAAATTGTTTTACATGTATCATACTTCTTAGTAATTACTTGATAAAATTTCATAATACAAGAATTTATATCATAATTTTTTTAATAAATTACAAAAAATAACGTATTTAATAAGTTTTATAAAAAAAATTATTGAGGTAAATTATGTGTCATAAATGACTTTTTTGTAAGGCGAAGTAAATTTTGTAAAAATCTTCTAAATGAACCTTAATTAAGTTTGGAGATATTAGATTAAAATAAATATATATAAGTCAAAATGATGAATTTAAAGATGGAAAGTTATGTTGTGATAAAAAAGTATTCAAGTATTAATGACTAAAGTTTAAAGACACTAAGTTTAATTCATATATATAGAGAGAGAGAGAAATAAGGTAAGAAGCTAGGGATCATATACACTACTTGCCCTCTTAATGAAGGATAAAAGACAATAATATTCGGCTCACATCTCCTACAGATGTGAAATTGACGAAAGAAAGAAAAAGATAGAAGAAAATGAAATTATATAAGAAGGCAATGTGACAAAAAAATTAATTAAGTTTTTAGTCTTTCACATTTTTTAGATTTTAATTATTAGTTTTTCAATTTTTTTTGATTATTTTTAGTTCCTCGTTAATTTTTTTTTATATTTTTAGTCCCTCTAATTTTTTTTTTCATTTTTAGTCCATACTTCTTATTTTGTTCATTTTTAGCTCCTTATTTATTTTACATTTGGGACTAATTTTGAGTTATCAAAATAAATAAAAAACTAAAAATAGACAGAAAATTTTAGAGGAACTAAAAGTGATGACAAAAAAATTAATGATGAACTAAAAGTTGTCATAATAAAAAGTTTGAGGGATTAAAAATTGAAAGCTAAAAAATTTAGTTAACCCTAATTAAAAAAATAATGCAATAAAAAGAAAGAAATAAATAAATAAGAATAAATGTAAAAGAAATATATCATGTGTGTGTATAAGTCCATAAAAAAGATATATATATATATATATAAAAGATTTGAGAAAATTAAAATCTAATAAAAAAATCATGTTTGACATCTCTTAAAATGAGAATTTAAACCTAATTTAATCATAAAAATTAATTTATATGATGAAAATTATCTTTCACTTATGTATTTTATATCTCTAGTTTATGTAGGATTTAATTTTTTTATCCTTACATACTTATTTCATACCCAACACTTTTTAGACTTATGTCTAATTCTTTAATGGATTTGAAATAAACTTTAATATAATAATAAAATTATGAATTTTGTTCTAATTCAATTCTAAAAGTTAGTAGATGTACTTATTTAAATTGTGATCCATTTTTGTATATGATAAATTCGTGCACCCATATAAAGTACGTAGATGCATGTATGTGTACATAATACATTATCTCGTAAAGTATTCACAAACCCACCATTTCCTAAACCTCGTGCCAACAATTACTTCTACATTTTTTATTTTCTCTTATATTTAACTTATTGTAAAAATTATATATAAACACTCAAAAATAAATTATCAGTAAGGGTCGAGATCCGTTGAAAAAATGACAAAGCACGTACCCACCCAATCCCCCCTCCCCCCCCCCCCCCCCCCTCGTATCTGTCACAACTCACAAGTCTGGAGTAAAAGATCATCATCAGCATTACCATTATAATCAATACTTTATATGTTGAATAGCAATTAAATTCGTGGAGTTTTATGGCGAAGGAGTGTGGACACATAACATATGATTTCTTAGGTGCATCGCAAACGACATTGGTATGTCTTTTTCATTAGCCACGTACATATTTTTTTAAAGTGACAATGTTTGAACAAAGTTTATGAAAATCCTTATACATAGATTCTCTGGATCATTTTGAAAGGTTACTGTTTCGGATTTGTGGTGCAACTCGTGTAGTAGATTGTGTACTTGTATTTGTCCTAATGACAACCACTTTAATGAATAGTGTCAGCCTTTACTAATAAAAACTAACACAGTAATGCTATTTTCAACGGACGCATCAAGTTGCGTGTTGTGATAAAATAGTTATTAACGGAATATTTTGATAGAGATGATACAAGATCATAGGACATTGTGAACTAACAACCAATGGTTTTCACCATATATAAGGATGCCACATGAATTGGATGGTCGGGAGTGAACTCAATCAAGAAAGATCCAATTAATCTGAGAAATCTTTCCTTTCCCAGAGATCACACCTTATATATCTAGTACTACATCACTTGCTTCTTTTAGGTAAGCAGGGAGAGAATAGAAAAATGGTTGACACTTTCAGTATAGAGAGCGGGCTTCTTATAAGAGAGTTTGATGAAGATAGAGATGTTAAGGTGGTGGGGAAGCTTGAGAGGAACTGTGAGATTGAGACTAAAAAGGGGGTCTCCATTTTCACCAACATGATGGATGACCCTTTATCTAGGATTAGGTTCTATCCCCTTCATGTTATGTTGGTGTGTAGCTAATAATACCTTTTCTTTTTCTCATTTACATTATTATCTTTTCAAATCCATACTTGGAAACTTGACTTGAAGCTAGCTAATTATAAATATGTATTCCATTCTACAAGCTAGCATCTTCATGTGCTCCATCATTGTTTATACTCACATTCTACTTCTCTTATATATATATATATATATCAAAGCTTTATCTATTTCCAAGACATACATACTAATTACTAATATGTATCTGACCGTACGTACTAATCATATGCTTCATAATTTACCTATAGGTGGCTGAGCTGCTTGAAAGCAAGGAGCTTGTCGGTGTGGTTCGAGGGTGCATTAAGAGTATGCGAACTCCTTCTGAATCATTGCTGAAGATAGGTTGCATATTAGGCCTTAGGGTCTCTCCTACGCACAGGTATTAATACTAATTAATGTACCCAACTTCTTCAATTTAGTGAGATGTAAAACAGTGAACTTAACTGGTTCTGAAGCAACAGACTGCAATAGTATTCGATCAGTGTTGTACTGAATAACATATATATATACCACCAACATTTTACATTTACTCATCGATCTATGCAGGAGAAAGGGGGTTGGACTAAAACTTGTCAACTCAGTAGAAGAATGGATGCTGAGAAATGGGGCTGAATATGCATTCCTAGCAACAGAAAAGAACAATAATGCCTCTATAAACCTATTTACCAACAAATGCAAATATATGAGCCTCAGCTCACTTGTCATATTTGTCCATCCAATAATTAGTTTCCCTGCAAAGCACATTTCCAAGGATATAAAAATTGAGAAGGTGAACATGGACCAGGCAATTTCCTTATACAGAAGAACCCTGAGGGCCAAAGAGTTGTACCCATTAGACATGGATTCTATTTTGAAGGAGAAGCTCAGCTTGGGCACCTGGGTGAGCTATTACAAAGATGAAGGCTGCAGGCTCAACTTGCAGAGGATGGTAGAGAGTGAAGACATAATTACCAATGAAATCACAAGCTCATGGATCATCTTTAGCATATGGAACACTTATGAGGCTTATAAGCTTCAACTTAAAAAGTCTCAGACGACTCTTAGGCTTCTTCACACAACATTAAATCATGCAAGAGACAAAATCTTTCCTTGTCTGAGAATGTCGGTGAGTGAATCACTCTGCACACCCTTTGGATTTCTCTTCCTCTATGGGCTCCATGGAGAGGGAGAGAACCTTGGGGAGCTAATGGAATCCATATGGAGGTTCACATCAAGGTTGGGAGAAAGCTTGAAGGACTGCAGAGTGGTTATAACTGAGTTAGGGTTTGGGGATCCACTTGTAAACCATGTCCCTCAAACAGCTTCTATGTCATGCTTCGATGATATCTGGTACACCAAAAGAATTTCAAGCCATGGTGATGAAAAGGATGATGAACTGCTGATGAAGAGACAAATCGGGAACGTGTTCGTTGACCCTAGAGATTTTTAGGTATATAAGCTTCACGCGGCTACTTTTTGTTGATCTAAGATGGCTTCGATCTAGCATATATCAAGATCTCAGCATAATATTTAGAATTATGTATACCATTGACTTTTAAATTATCTCTTAGCTGAAGGACTACATTTATTATTAAAATCAATTGACAATGAGATCCTTTTTATTTATACTTTTCGGTCTTTTTCCTTTTCAAATCCAGATCCACGAATCATCGTTGCAACAGTTTTATATCTCAAAAGGTGGACTTAAATAATTACTCTATTTATTATTTATTGATTGAACTTAAAAGAAAATCGACATACCTACATGTTTTCCTTGGATTTTACGATACAAAGTTTCAAATAGAATCCTCCTATATATCTTCAGGGATCACGGTAAATGGCTGAACTTATATATATACCCAGTTCCTCGTTTCAAAGAACAGTTTTTCTTTTTTGCAAAATTTATAGTATTGTTTCAAATAGATTAATTAATGAGTAAATTAATCTCGCTGAAATTCGACCTTTTATTAGTAAATATATATATATATATATATATATATATATATATATATATATATATATAATTTTATATTTATTTATTTATATAAATAAAAAAATAATTTTTAAATATTTTGTATTATGTTAAACATAATTATATTATTAATTATATTATTAATGAGAACATTGATTAATTATATTTTTAATTGAATTAATTTTATCTAAAAAATTAAGTATATTAAAATTTATTGTAATTTTTTGTTCATTCAAATAATAATAATGATGTAATATCTTTTGAAAAATAAATGTACATAAATAAAATTATCCATTTTAAATACTTTTAGTAGTGAAACAAATATAGAAATATTAAAATTAAAAAATAATGTTAAATATTATATTTTTAATAAATACATGTTCTCTTTAAACTATTAAGTCAATTTCACTGTAATTTTTTTCAAATAATAATATTAATGCAATATCAATATAAAATATAGAAGTTAAAGAATAATAAATAATATATATATATATATATATATATATATATATATATAATGTACCGTATTTATTTAAATTTGAGCGTATATTTATGATAAAAATTAAATATTTTTAATTTTTTTTGAAATGGTATGAATTCTATTAAATAGATATGGTCATTAATTATTTTTAAAACTATAATTTTACTTATTTTGAATATATTAGTTTTATGTAATATTTTTAAAGTTTTAAAGTTTGAATTAATTAACCCACGTAATATAAATTGAATAATCTTAATTTAATAATAATAACTATTATTTTTATTATTTATTTTTCGTTAGTTTTAGTTTTATTTTCATTGCTTACTAATTTTTAAAATTTATTTATAAAAATAATTATATGTTTCAAACTTTAAATATTATTGTTTACATATTTATTAATTTATTAAAGATATCACCAATTATTTGTATTTATTATTAATCTTTAATATGTTATTATTATTTATAATAATAATTATATTATTACATACATTAGGTATTTTAAATTAATGATATATAATTAGTGTTTATTATCCTTTATGGTCTAAATGTATAAGAATATTAAGTTATAACTTCTTATGATTGACCTTTATAAATAATTGCTGTATTATTACTATTATTATTGTTATTTTTATTGTTTTTGTGTAATATTTATTCTCAGTTTAATTATTTAAATTATTTATTGAATTTTTTAGCATACATTTCAAAACTAAAAATATTATTATTAAATTGATCGCGTTAACGATAATTATTAAACTATTTTTGCTAATAACATGTATTTAAAACAAAATAAATTAGCCAAATCATAGTTAAATTATCATTCGACAATTGATTTGAATAGGAAAAATAAAAATTTGTAATGGAGTTATTCAAAATATGATTTATTAAAAAAATTAAAAAATAATAGAATCTCTTTATGGTTTGTTGAACAGATATAATATCAAAATAAGATTTCTAATACAAATAGTTATAAAAAAATATATAAAATATATAAAAAACCTGAAAAATAATAATAATTAAAACTTATAATAACATAACTAAAATGAAGAAGAAGAAAAAAACAAGCGATTTTTGCAAGGAAAAAAGAAAAAATAATGAAAGAAAAAGAGAAAGATAATTTATGTAAGAACTTTTAAATATAAACACGATATTGATTCAAATATTTATTCAATTTCAAAAAATACTAAAAATAAAAATATGAGTGTTAAAGAATATTATACTTAATAATAAATTATAATCAATGATTATAAAAAAATCATTTAAACTACTTATGGAATGACTAATCCGTAAATCCAATACATTATCAACTTTAAGAAAAGGGAAATTTAAAATTATGCTGTTGTGCTGGGTGCACAAAGAAAAACCCTAATTCTTATTTTGTTATCATCTCATCTCATATGTACATTCACCCACTATAACATTCTCATTCTCATTTTTTCAACATTTATTATTCAGGGTCCATTTTGAGCCCGTAGTATAACCATCCAATTGCTTTGCCCGCTATTCTCTACCACTATATAGGACATTACATATCTTCAAGTACATCTTAGACTTAATTTTTATGGATTTGTCTATTAGAACTTTAAAGGTAAGTGTGCTCATCCTGACTATTTA